>NC_079425.1:3550155-3564928 GCF_026213295.1 Gadus chalcogrammus
CGGCTGTAGAACAGTGTATATTTTTACTCAATTCCCTCACAAATCAAATTTTCTTAAGGTCCAAAGTCTGATGGCAGATCGAGAACAGTGCTTTTCTCTTTCTTTCGCTTCATGTTTGTTTCAAGCAATCATGTCGCTGGAGTCAGGGATCTGTTAGCTCGTAATTGGCTGTTAACAGAAACTCGGCGTCTGTGAAGGTTTCAACCCTGTGTATACTGCCACTGTGGACCCACAATTCAAATGCCCCTCCCGAAGCATTGTCCACTTTCAAAAATCCGTCTACCCTCTGTGGATCATCTCCGTAACGAAGGGAAACACAGCCTCACTCCGCCCCTTCCAGTCAAGGGCGTCTTCCCCCATGAGGTTCTGCCATCACACAGTAAGACTGCTGGATCCCAGATCAGATTAGCGGAGATGAGAAAGCAGCAGGTTCCAATGAGATTATCTGCACCGAATCTCTGCTCTGCTGGACGCCCATCCCCAGCCCTGTTCCCCTCTCAAGGCCTCCTGTCGCTGCGACCCCGGAGCTCTGGGGTCATCTCTCTCCATGTCTAAACCCTGAAGGTATATGCCATTTAGAACAGTAGCAGCATCCAGCTGACCCTTTTCAAAGTGCAGATGGCCGACCGTTACGGTGTAGAGAGATGACCCCCCCTCGCTCGAACACGCGGTCGGAGCGCGGTGGCACACATGCAGGGAAACGTTTTTTCTCTGATGACATGCGCCCGCTAGGTCTCTACTTCATCCCCACCACCTCCTCCCTTCCATCGCAGGCGCCAAAACCCTACTGCCTCATTACCGGGCGAGTCGACCCCCCTTCTCCAGACAGGCCCCCTTATCAAGCCTCTCATCTATTGAACCGCCGCTGCGGGCGTCCATCTTCAAGCTGCCCTCGCTAAGTGTGTGTGTGTGTGTGTGTGTGTTCATGTTTGTTTGTGTATGTGGGTTAATGTTTGTGTGTTTGTGTTCATGTTTGTGTGTGGGTTGATGTTTGTGTGTGTGTGTGTTGATGTTTGTTTGTGTATGTGTGTTGTGTGTGTGGTTGTGTGTGTGTTGATGTTTGTTTGTGTGTGTGTGTGTTGATGTGTGTGTGTATGTGTTCATGTTTGTGTGTGTGTGTGTGTGTTCATGTTTGTTTGTGTATGTGTGTTCATGTTTGTGTGTGTGTGTGTGTGCGTGTGTGTTCATGTTTGTTTGTGTATGTGTGTTCATGTTTGTGTGTGTGTGCGTGTGTGTTCATGTTTGTGTGTGTTCATGTCTGTTTGTGTGTGTGTCCGTGTTCATGTTTGTGTGTATGTGTGTTCATGTTTGTGTGCGTGTGCGCGAGTGTGTGTGTTCATGTCTCTTTGTGTGTGTGTGTGTGAGCGTTCATGTTTGCATGCGTGTGTTTGTTGTGTTTGCTCGTGTGTGTGTGTGAACCGCCACACACGACAGTGACTCACCCGTCACCCGTCAGCCCGCGCCCACCCGGCATCAGCCCCCCAGCACTTAGCACCGCCGCTGCTTCTGTGCACGGCGAGCGGCCATCTGCTGTTTCAAAGCACTGAGGTGTCTCTGGCTCAGACACAGGAGCGCCCGTGAACCACACGCACCAAGAACCAAACCTGGCTGGTGAGCCCCGTATCCTACACTGGGGTTCACCCCATGTGTTCCCCTGCTTTGATAAAGCACTGCCCGCTAGGGCTGAACGATTTGGGGAAATAATCGAATTGCGATAATTTTTACCAATATTGCGATTTAATGTTTAAGTTCCTTATGTTGTGTATTATTCACTAAAAAATAAATAAATCATTATTTTGTATGACCAACACAACATTGGAAGCAGTCAACATAAAAAAAATCTCTTTCCTGTAGGCCAGGCCGATGTGTTGAGATTAAATATCATAAACTTCTTTATTTAACAATTGAATTGTAAAATAAAAATAAATGAATCGTACTGATTTCCAGTCGGTAACGGTAACAAATCACTTTTTATTTTTTTTTAATCGCAGCCTTTGCGATTTGCATACGGCGTTCTATCACATCGCGATTTCGATTTGAATTCGATTAATCGTTCAGCCCTACTGCCCACCTGAGATAAAACGAGATTAAACTACAAAAATGGATGCCAAGGCGCACACCTTGTTGATGTCATCCCTTTGACCGTCTGCTCAGTCCAAGCGTGTGCGTTTGATTGTAAACGTGTGTGAATGTGTGTGTGGTTTACAGGTCCACATCGGGTACCTGCCCGACAAGAGGGTTCTGGGCCTCAGCAAACTGGCCAGGTGAGGAGCCCGTCTCGCCGCTATGTAGTGCATGTTCATAAGGGGCACAGACGTTTTCTTGTGGCGTCACACACTGAAATATGTTCAACATGCATTGGTAACAATGAGAACGATAGGCTTTTGGTTTAAGTAATAAAGACATCTTACCTGTCTTAAATTAAGGCTGACAGAAACAGCTGTGTCTACAGTGGACGAGTACGACAATGTATTAAATTATCAAAACATTAGGACTAATTAATTAACTTGTTTTTAACTAATTATCTGGGACAAATATTGAATGTGTGTGTGTGTGTGTGTGTGTGTGTGTGTGTGTGTGTGTGTGTGTGTGTGTGTGTGTGTGTGTGTGTGTGTGTGTGTGTGTGTGTGTGTGTGTGTGTGTGTGTGTGTGTGTCATTGTTCGGATACGTGGGTGTGCCTGTTTGCATTTTGTAAACATACGCCTCACGCAAGCATGATTTAATTAAGTGACAATTGGTGGTGTGCGTATGTGTATGAGCCGGTGTGCGTTTAAGCTGATTAAAGTGTGTGTGTGTGTGTGTGTGTGTGTGTCTGTGTGTGTGTGTGTGTGTGTGTACTTGTGTGTGTGTGTGTGTGTGTGTGTGTGTGTGTGTGTGTGTGTGTGTGTACTTGTGTGTGTGTGTGTGTGTGTGTGTGTGTGTGTGTGTGTGTGTGTGTGTGTGTGTGTGTGAATCTATGTGTGTCTGATAGGCTGGGTTAGTATTAGTTGTAAGAGTGATAAGCCTTAGGTATTGGGGTCATTGGGATCCGATTCTTCAATTCAACATGCACACGCACACGCACACACACACACACACACGCACGCACACACACACACACACACACACACACACACACACACACACACACACACACACACACACACACACACACACACACACACACACACACACACACACACACACACACACACTCTAAACACACACAATAAACAGCTTTCTGATTTCCAAGATCACTGGTATTAGTGCTAAAGTATCTGTTGGTGTCAGTGTTAATTCAAAGAGTTTTGTTGCATCAAAACCTCCTAGTAGGTGAACAAACGTTTTCAGTCATGGTGGTTTGTAGATGAACAGGTTCCTCACCTAGAATGATGTGAGTTCTCGTGCACAGCACAGTAGTCATAAAAATAACCTTTTGTTGTTAATAATAACAACCCTGGCTTTGTAAACCCTGTTTGAACCATTGCTGTCCCTTTAAACGCTATACATTTACATTTACATTTAGGGCATTTAGCGGAAGCTTTTAGCAGAAGCGACTGACTATCTCTGTCGGTGCAGTAAGGATGTTCCTAGAAACAAGTGCCAAGCGCTAACAATCGCTCAGTTAACCCATTCCATGTATACAACAAAGATAGCTAGGATAAGATGCTACATAGTGCTTGGTGCTATTTTAAAGTGCAAGGACGAACAACGTATAATGAGTGCGTACCTTTACACAAAAACGATTTTACTAAATAATCCCTCAATAAGGGACGTCTGTGTCTACTGTCCCTCACAAATTGTGTTTCCTAAATTCATCCAGAATTAGAAAAACAGTTTCCTTCTGGTTGTAATTATTCTTGTTGGTTTCTCTGCGTCTTCCTTATTTGTTTCACCGTGGCAACCAGAGCCATCTCCCTGCCGGCCGGGATGAGTGAAGTGTGCTGCTGACGTATGGTTACCATGGCGGGCGTGCGCTGCTATTGTCTGCACGTGCACTCTCACAAGCGCAACACATAATCCAATCCATCCTGCGGATCACATGACCCGTACCGCCTCTTCTGAAGCAGGCGCCCCAACTAATCAAATGGGCCTGGTCATTGGAGCATGGAGCAGTCAATCAATCCAATCATTCCGGTCAATAACATACAGATAAACATGTTAAACACACACACGCGCAAACACACACGCACACGAAAAACACAAAATGAAGGCCATGAGATAGAGAGCAACTTATTTGAAAAACAAAAGGCGTTTCCCTTATTTTCCACTCTTTAGAGGCTTGCCTGCTTTCTCTCCTCTCGTTCAGACACACCAGCCCCTTTTGAAGTGTGTTCGTTTTCTGCTGTGACATTTTGCTGATGACCCTCTGGTCTCCTGTCCGAGCTTCAGACGAGCTCTGGAAAGAGCAAGAGAATATTGGGTCACTCCTCGCTCTCCAGCTAGCAGAAGAGAACTAGATGTATGAACTAGATCCATTTTTATCTTAGACGAGCTAGTCCGTTTGAAACTAAAACGTGCCGTTGCAGACAGAGAATGAATATATATATATATATATATATATATATATATATATATATATATATATATATATATATATATATATATATATATATATATATATATATAATATACATGAATATATAAATGGTTAGGTTGGTTGGTGTTCAAGTGCTTTAGTCGTTTGAGTCTTGCCTCTTACACTAATAGTGTAAATATATATATAAATTGTGTCTAACGGTCTCATTGTCTCTCTGTCTGTCTCAGGATTGTTGAAATCTACAGTCGTCGACTGCAAGGTAACACTTATTTAATTAATTTGTAATGGTCATTAGAAATTGAAAATGTAACCAAACCAGTACAAGATTAAGTTAAAGTTAAAACAAAAAAGGGTCTCAAAGGTTTCGTCAGTATTTTTTGTTT
The DNA here is from genome assembly GCF_026213295.1 of Gadus chalcogrammus. Classification (NCBI taxonomy): domain Eukaryota; kingdom Metazoa; phylum Chordata; class Actinopteri; order Gadiformes; family Gadidae; genus Gadus; species Gadus chalcogrammus. The sequence goes on from NC_079425.1 coordinate 3,555,059, forward strand.
TTTGACAGTCTAAATCCCTTCTTGTACATCAAATGTGTTGTTTGCGTTCCCAACTGTCGAGGTCTGTCAGCTCACAGGTGACTGGGTTTGACGTTCTTCTGTTTGTCTTCCTCTGCTGTCCGTTCACAGTGCAAGAGCGCCTGACCAAACAGATCGCCGTGGCGATCACTGAAGCTCTGAAACCCGCCGGGGTCGGGGTGGTGATCGAGGCTACGTAAGTACCTATACACACACACGTACACGCACACACACACGCACGCACGCACGCACACACGCAGTTCACACAAACACAGTTCTTCTGAAAAGGCATTCAGACGTAACAAAAAGAACGGCAGCTGTCTTTTTACAGCGTAGCGTTAGGTTTAGCAAAAACATTTTATTTTACCTTTGTTTTCTATTAATTATTAAATGGCATCGATCTCGATGTTGTAAATCATATTGGCCATATTTCCATGTTTAAAAAAGAATGATATTGGTTTTAGGTTCACTGGCTCTTAACGATTGTTTCACAAGCGTTTCAAAGTGTTGTCAAATGTAAATGATTCAGATCATTTGTGTTGATATTCGTATTCTTCTGTTGCTCTCCTTCCCCTCACGCTCTCTCGCTCCTCCCTGGTTCTCGCTCCTCCCTCCCAACTCCTCTCTACCCTTCTCCTCTCCTCCCTCCCTGCTCCCCTCCTCTCCTCTCTGCTCCTCCCTGTTCCTCCCTCTCTCTTCTCCTCCCTCTCCCTTCTCCTCCCTCTCTCTTCTCCTCCCTCTCTCTGCTCCTCCCTCTCTCTGCCCCTCCCTCTCTCTTCTCCTCCCTCTCTCTGCTTCTCCCTCTCCCTGCTCCTCCCTCTCTCTTCTCCTCCCTCTCCCTGCTCCTCCCTCTCTCTTCTCCTCCCTCTCTCTGCTCCTCCCTCTCTCTTCTCCTCCCTCTCTCTTCTCCTCCCTCTCTCTTCTCCTCCCTCTCTCTTCTCCTCCCTCTCTCTTCTCCTCCCTCTCTCTTCTCCTCCCTCTCTCTTCTCCTCCCTCTCTCTTCTCCTCCCTCTCTCTTCTCCTCCCTCTCCCTGCTCCTCCCTCTCTCTTCTCCTCCCTCTCTCTTCTCCTCCCTCTCTCTTCTCCTCCCTCTCTCTTCTCCTCCCTCTCTCTGCCACTCCCTCTCTTCTCCTCCCTCTCTCTTCTCCTCCCTCTCTCTTCTCCTCCCTCTCTCTGCCACACCCTCTCCTCAGTCACATGTGCATGGTGATGCGCGGCGTGCAGAAGATGAACAGTAAGACGGTGACCAGCACCATGTTGGGGGTCTTCAGGGAGGACCCCAAGACACGCGACGAGTTCCTCACGCTCATCCGGGGCTGAGATGAGGCCCCCCGCAGCCCCTCCACCGCCGTTGACCTTCTCCCTCCTCCTCCTTCTCCTCCTCTTTGCAAAGAGACTCTCTGTTTCCTCCCTGGTTCCTCTGTGTCTGGGCTGGCCACTTGCCATACATAACCTGTGTGTGTGTGTGTGTGTGTGTGTGTGTGTGGGTGTGTTGGCGCATTTGTGTTTCTCTGTATCAACAAAGAATGTGTGTTTGTGTGTGTGTGCGTACATAATTATGTCTATCCAATATTTTGTGTGTGTGCGTGTGTGTGTCGTACGTGTGCCCATGTTTGAGTGTGTGCACATTTGTGTCACTCTATATCAAAAACAAGTCATCTTTAAATGCCACACGCAAAGTGGTTCATATGTCAACTTTATGAATTCCCCTTTTTCTACTGGTTCAGCATCAGGTCATCGTAGGACGCCTTTACTTTCAGGGACTTGACCCTGCAGGCAGAGAGAGGCCCGCCAGCCCGGCCGTTGCTTGGCATGCTGACCCCATGCCGGTCGAGTCTGTGTGGACCTGAGGCTTGTTTACATTGGCCCCTCCGATGGACTTTGTCCCATAGATTCTGGTCAAGCTGCTAGTTTGTGTGTGTGTGTGTGTGTGTGTGTGTGTGTGTGTGTGTGTGTGTGTGTGTGTGTGTGTGTGTGTGTGTGTGTGTGTTGTGTGTTGAATCCTTACCTCATCACATCATTTCGGTCGATTAAATTCCAAAAGCATCGGCGGAGGTTTCAGCTTTGAGAGAATGCTGAAGGGAAGGCCCCTGATTATCCAACGTCTCAGAAACAAGGAAGAAATCGTCCTTTTCGTCCGTCCTTAACGTCTCGATTCACCTCCACGTGTCTATGGGGGGTGTGGTGTTTGTCACCGATGGGCTGCTAAACACAGCAGGATAGTGATCAGAGGACCACGGACGCTGGGTGGGGGCGTGGTGGTGTTTCGGTGAGCCGTGAGCGACGCGGTCGGCTGAAGTCCTGTCAGGTGGGATCTGATCCACCTCCATCGGTCCTAGTGGAGCTCGTTAGTGGGATGTCGCTGATTGTTTGCAGCTGTGGATAGTTCTAAGCGGTATTTAAACACTTAGAGGCAGGTCAGATGTGAGGTGCGTCAGAAGAAAAGCTGGACCGAAGACTTAGGTCATAGTAGATTATCTACTTGAATTAATTTTTTGGAAAGTATTCTTTCAATCAAATATTGTGTGCGTGTGTGTGTGTGTGTGTGTTTAATAACCAGGTTATTGTGAATTGTGAACAGAAGCTTGTATTTCCCCCCCTTTATAATACATTTGCTGGGAAAATGATTGACTGGCAAAATAAAGTTAAATAAATGTGTGTGTATATATATATATATATACGGAGTTCAAAGGTGACATTTGTGCTCTGGGTTATTTTAAACATTTAGGCTTATATTAGCCTGGGTTAAAAAAAAATTGAGATGCAAAGGAAAAAGAATACTGTATGATGGTATCATATGTATGTTTTTGTGCACAAATGCCTTTTATGTGTGTGTGTGTGTGTGTGTGTGTGTGTGTGTGTGTGTGTGTGTGTGTGTGCGCGTATGTGCCCCCACCCCCTCTAATCCAATGCCTTATTGATTTGATATTAGAAATGCTATATAAATAAATGATAATGATAACAAATGATAATGAGTTGATTTGTCATACACGCACACACATTGCAACGGAAGAAAAAAACTCACCCACAAATTTTGTTTTTGCATACAGACCAGTATATATTTTTTTAACTTTATATCAGCATGGAGAAGTACCTAACAGGATTACACAAACAAAACAGGTGGGCTACACAAGTCCACACAGCTAAAGAAGGTTCTACTGCAAGACAAGACCAGCTGGACGAGTTCCTCCGTCTCTGAAGTCCTCCTCAGGCGCCCTCCATCCGGCCGAGATGAGACAAAGGTCGCATCTCGAGTTTGAAATCCATTAGAAATTTACTTTTTTTTTCTTTTTTTCTTTTACACTTGGGACTAAATATCTTGAGTACAAAAAAAAGGCACTGCCATTTGTTATTCTAAATAGGATCTCCCAGCCTCTGTGCATGCAGTTTTTTTAATATATAAATATTTATTTCTGCCTTAATTTTAAATTTTTTTGACGTTTTTTCTTATTTTTTTTGCCCTTTGTTATTGTCTTTTTAATATTATATAATTAAACATACAATACTTTTTGTCAAATATATACGTCAGCCTGCAGTCAATACAGGACAACGGCTCTTTGATATGAAAATAAAACCGAACTAGGGGCACAGTCGAGCAGTAAAACGTTGTTACAGAATTGGTTGACGTTTTGCTAACGAGTCCAGGTAACCAACAGGCAATCATAGAATCTGAAAGAAACAAAACTAAAAAAACAAAACCATATTCGTGTCTCAATTAACGCTACATTAAATACACTTATTTTTGGGAATAGCAAGGCGTTAACTGGTAACCGTCCGAAGCCCTCTGGGGACTCGGTAACAGATGGATATCCACACAAAAAACACAAATCAAGCCAAACCCAGAAAGAAAGAAGAAGCAATTTAGTTGTTGTTTTTCTTGCGTGCGTTGCGTAATAATCCAATTTTGAACAACAACAAAAAAATCACTGATTCAACGTAACTACCCTGCAACGTTTCTCAACACATCACACCGCATCATCATCTATGTAAAGGCCCAACCCTGCCTTTGGCATGGAGATACCGCCGGGCAGATAACGCTGAAACTACCGTAACTGGTGTCGCCCATCAGGTGGGACTCCAGGAGGTGCAGTTCACCTCAGCGGCCGACAGAGGGCATTGCTGAGCCCTCCTTTGCTTACCAAAGCCTTTACGTTAGGGTAATCTGAAGTGACCAAAGAGCATTGCTCAAGGGCATACTGCCCTCACAGCTTTGGGCTTTCCCCAGGGGTCACCGTGCGGTATGCTTTTAGAAATAAGTTTTAAACATACTGAGAAAAACAACTTTAACATGACACTGGTAGATAACAATATGAGATTATACACCCCGAATTTTCTTTTTAACGCGAACGAAAATAAAAAGGGAAATTAAAGAAAACTATTGTTAATATGAGATGTACGTATGGTCACCAGCCATAACATGTTAATACATATGGTACTTTAAATAATGATACACCCACATGAGTACAAGAATAACCTTTGTGAAAGGTCTGAAAAAAAAAAGAATAAATAATTGTTTGAATCGAGTTTTGACACTGGAAGACTTTGGATACAATGTCCCGAAAAACAAACGTAACCCCTATAATCGAGGAGCTTACTAATACAAAAATAGTTACGCACTGTATCAAAGCAAATGGGTCAATCCACTTCCCGTACAAAAAAGGGGGGGGCGGGAGAAAGAAAATCATGCCAGTTGTATACAACGCTTTGGCGGGTGGACTGCCATCCACTGCCCTAGTTCAGACACCAGAGCCTATGTTGAGATCACTTTTGGGTTCAAAACATATGTCGTGTTTCAGTGACACCCCCACGGGTCTCCCAGGGTTGGACCAATGGTTTAACCTTTGAGCGAACCACCATTCGAGAAGTAAAGGGTGTGTTTGTGTGTGGTCAACACTGGTAGGATTCTCTGTGGCTAACCCATGTCCTGGCCTTTGTGGAAACTGCTCACTCCCACCCCTGGTGGTTTGAGAAGGTAAGGCAAGATACCCATCTGAAATCTGAAAGCGCTTCTTGTCTGAAAGCCCTGGCATCCAGCAGTATCATTTGACCGTGCACCCCCCATGCTGAATCCACTGTAATGTATAAGAGTAAAAGCGCCATCACATTGCTGATGAAATGTGCTTGAGTTCTGCAGTGCTACTCTCGGTTGGAGGGGTTTGCTTTGGCCAGTAGCTCCGTCTACAGTACGTCTCCTACAACCTCCTCATCATCCCAGGAGATCGAGCCTCACAAATCCGCATCAATGTCTAAGCAAATGCGTCGCGTATCACAGCATCAAGTGCAGAATACAAAAAAAAAAAAAAAAAAAGGAGAAGTCCTTAAGAATTACAAGAAACTAAAATAGAAAATAACTATTAACGACAACATGATCAACACCTCATCCATCGCTCCCGTTTCAAAGCCCTGTTTACACGCAAGGGACTTGAAACGTTGGGGGGGTCTTGCCCCTAGCAGGGCGTCCCCCCTGCTAGTGTTTCACCCACCAGCTTATTTGAACATAAACCTATCCTTTAACCAAGGCTACCGGACACAACGCACACAGAGGATAAATATTAAGACACGGGATAAACTATGAAGGCCTGCAGCACACATCAGAAGATGAGCTGTAACTGGGCGATATGAGATGCGTCCTTTCCAGATCATTCTTGCAGGCGTGATCTTTGCCGCCCGAAAATACAACAAACACAAAAGGAGAAGGCTGTGATGAGCACAACACAACATGGGGCTGACTGGATGTGCCGGTTAACTGGGAATCCCACCGCCGGCTTGTCCGAGACTTGACCAGCAGGGGGGGTTAGGCACTCGAGAACACAATCTCTGGGAGCAAGGCCCTTCATTGATCGATCATAATAAAAAATAGAACGTCTATGACATGAATCCATTCTTGTCAAGGGGGGGCATTTGAACCCTGCCTACTGCCAACCTGTCAATCACAATTCTCCTCTGGTCTGTTGAAGCACATTCTCTTGAAACACACCCATACAATTAACGCGTTAACAAAAAAATATGTTGACAATACTCCTGTGCTGATCTCCCATTTAAATGTATATAAAAAAAACTACATGTTCATTGTATAGCGCCTACAAAGGCCATCATTTCAAATAACATATACGACATATCAACACTATGTAATGAGGCCGCTGCCCAACTCAACTTCCCCTCCCCTGAACTCCCCAACACGACGGGACTTTACTATATCCTTCTCTTCATGAGCCAATCGGAGGGCCTGCCTCTGATTCCATTCCTTTACACATATCCACTTCCCTTTTCCCAATGTCCGCATCGATCATCTCAACTAGTCTTTTACTTTCCGCTTCTTTCTCGTAAGTCGCAAACACTTGTTGCGCCATCCTTCGCACCAAACTCATCCTCTTCCGTCACTCTCTCTGTAAAGACTCGCGCCCCGGCTCTACGCATGGCTACGGGTGCGTAAAATAAAGGATGTAAGCACATTGGTTGTAAACTAACGTGATGCCCACTCGTTGGGACGTAAAGCGACGATGGAAGAAGGCCATGGCGGCTTTACGGACACAAACGTTCCCTACCTGAAAATCATATGCGTCTGTACCCCACTGAAGTAGCATCATTATGTAAACAATACATACGTACGTACATCAAATACAAAAATTAGATCAGCCTCCCAAATACTGAGTGAGATAGGCTACATTCCCAAGAACTCGTTTGCACACAGTCCTAATTCCGAAACCCACTTTGGGGGGAATCCTGAAGCTCAGACCGTGTCAGTTTAATGTGTCTGCCTCGTTCTGCCTGTTACATGAGGTACTCCTATTATATTAAAAAAATACAAACTGCTTTTTTTTTTCCTTTTGGGGTCGGGGATGGGGGTTAGGGAGGGGTGGATATCAGTGTGTCACAGGGACTCTGTTGATCCGTAGTCTCCCTCATCCACATCCCTGTGTTTCCACTCTGCTGACATGAGCCCATTAGGTTTGGTGCGGGGGTCGGGGGGTGCAGTACCTCCTGTCGCCTGCCAGAGGGCGCTCTGCACCTACTCGTCCAGCAACATGTTTCACACGCCTCTCTCCCATCCTCAGGCATCGCCGGTTGAAAGCATGCATGCTGGGATAGCAGGAAGCGTGTGCGTCTTCAATCTCTCCCCCCACCCCCCCTCCGCTCCCAAACCGACGGGACGCGTCTGTGTGAACGCTGGCGTTGACCTGCTGATTGCTGATTGGCTCTCTTGTCCGTTGGTGGAACCCTCTCTCATTGGTTGGAGAGGAGGGGGGGCGGAGCAGATTGGTTACTTCCAGGTGACGTTTCGTGAGAGAGCCTCACGCACCTGTGCAGTCCGGCTGCTCTCCCTCAGGTCCTCTGTTCATATTGTGGACGTGCGGTCAGCACCGTCTGATAGGAAGACAAACGCACAACAAAAGAGAAGGACGTGAGCACAATGTTCAGGACGTGTGTGTGGGACCAAACTGTGAGCTTTGTCTTACACACTGACAGCACAAAATGAGCGCCAATCGAACCAGCCCACTGCAGGCTCATGTTTCACCACAGGTAGCAATGTCCTGGGCGTTGGCTTGTTTTCTTTGGTCTAATACGATATGTTTGCTAAGAGTTTCATGTGTAAACACAGAACAAAATGATGTTCACCCATGTCATGTCAATACACTTGAAACTGATTCGATGGTTTAGGGACTTGGATTGAATTGGTTTGGGTCGATTTCCTGTCCCAGCTGCGTTGACGTTGTGGGGGGGGGGGGGGGGGGGGGGGGGCAGGCCAGGGAACAGCCAGGAGACTGGCCGTGTCTAAGGTGGCATTCCACCCTTTACGACATTCCCCCCTCATCTGCCAACCTCTGCTCCAGGAGAAAGATCTCCAAACCCTTTCACGAACACAGACACACTCATACGCACGCACGCGCAAATCACATATACTCAAACACGGCACACACACACACGCACAGACACAGACACACATACACACACACACGCATCCACACAGAAACACACACACACACACACACATACACACACAAAGACACACAAGCACACGCAAATCACATATACTCAAACACGGCAAACACGCACAGACACACATACACACAGAAACACACACACACACACACACACACACACACACACACACACACACACACACACACACACACACAAAGCAGGGCTTGTCTGGGGCTCGGGGCTGGGCACTGAGGCCCTCTGTCTCGGAGTCTCGGTGGAGCGGCGGGACGGGGGGGCTGTGATGACGGGCTGCGGTGGTCTTATTCCGTGCAGAATACGCACTTCACGCCGACGTAGGGAACCTCCCCCCCCCCCCCCCCCCTCCCCCCCGGCCGCGGGCGGGGTTCCCGCCACGCAGGTCACCGGCTGACGCGGCCCCCGGACGATCAGAAGGTTGGCTTTGTGGGCACCGATCCCCCCCCCCCCCCCCCCCCAGACCGCTGCACCCCCAGGAAGCTCAGCGCTACGGGGTGGCTAGCGCTGCACCCGCTGGCTAACAGGGCGGGGGAGGGGGGGGAGAGAGAGAGGGGGGGGAGAGAGAGAGAGAGAGAGAGAGAGAGAGAGAGAGAGAGAGAGAGAGAGAGAGAGAGAGAGAGAGAGAGAGAGAGGGGGGGGGGGGAGAGAGAGAGAGAGAGAGAGGGAGAGAGGGGGGGGAGAGAGAGCGAGAGAGAGTGAGAGAGAGTGAGAGAGAGCGAGAGCGAGAGAGAGAGCGAGAGAGAGAGAGAGAGAGAGAGGTGTAGAGAGGGAGACATAGAGCAATAGAGAGAGAGATGGAGAGCTGGGCTGAGCTCTCCGATGCGAGCATAGTATTCATGTTGTGCTGAGACTCAAGCAGGCGTGGTTTTAAAGTGCGGGACAAAGGACATGTTATAATCCTTTCTCATTAAATACACCCGTTTAATATTCAAAGTATTCCGTTTTGCATAAAACAACCCCGGAGCTGTGTCCGATCTTTAAATCTGGCGTCGCACATGTTGTTCCTGACTCCCAGACTCAGCAATCCCAACAACAACAACAACAACAACATAACAATTGGGGCAGCAAACAAAGGGAACATCCTGAATGCATTACCTCCCAAGGCGTGCTCGGTCATGCTGAGACACAGCGACTCCAGCCGGTTGTTGATGTCCGGCTCGTTCACCGACAACTGCAGATCTGTGGGACAGGAACAACGCGAGTTATGTATGCGATGGACGTTCAACCGTGTGCATCGTTATTCCCATGCCTTAGGGGGCGCTCTTCAGCACCTGTTGAGTGTAACTTGTAACATTATTCCGGTGCTGGTGATTCAGAGTTAAGATGGATGGATGGACGTCTCGATATGCGTTCTTGTGTCGCCCTGTTACTAACAAGTTATCCTTACATTATATAATGAACAGACAGTAATAACGTGACTCAACCCAGCGTCTGACCAGGGATTCAAACCCCCAACCCCGAGAGATTCAGAGGCAGAGGCAGAAGTGTTGGCAGGTCGCCCGGGACAGAGGTCGACCACGGAGCGACCGGAGAGTCGATCTGGAGAATTGATCGCTTTTTCTTTTTTTGTAGTCATGAAGTTGAACGAGGGCTCTTCTGATTGGTGGACACAGTGTTCCGTTTCAGAGCAGATACTCTAATTATGCGAGGGTAAGGTCATGTGTTGGGCCGATTGATTTGAAATCAAAACATACTCTGCATGTCTCCTTTCAAAGAGAGAACATGCAGGGGGGGGGGGGAATCAGATTGGCAACAAATCCCTGGAAACTTTATCAGCCAATGATGCCTCACATGCCTATTGCCTCTTAACATCCCCCCTCCATACACACACACATACACACACACACTCACATACAGACTCACACACTTATACAGACACACCCACACACACCC
>NC_079425.1:3565028-3570028 GCF_026213295.1 Gadus chalcogrammus
ACGACGAGCCCGACGACGACAGCGTGGACGGGGGCGTGGTGTGCTGGTGCGGCGGGGCGTGGTGCTGGTGGTGGGCGGCGGCGGCGGAGTGCGCCTGGTGGTGGAGGGACAGCCCCCCCGCGCCGGGCGGGGGCCGCTCCAGGGAGTCGCCCCGGGCGGCGGCCCGTTCCTCCAGGTGGTTGAGCCAGAGCGCCAGCGCCGAGCGGTCCTCCAGGGACGTGGCCGGGTGGATGAGGGCGTAGGACAGCAGCTGGCGGGACTCCTCCAGGTGGCGGCCGTGCTCGATGGTCTGCGCCAGGATGCGCGGCAGCAGGCGCATGTACTCGGTCTTGGCCTCCGTGTTGCCCGGCTTGAGTAGCGGCAGGTGGGTGAGGACCAGGGAGATGACCAGCTCTCTGGGCTCGCTCTGCCACTGGCTGATCACCACTGGAGGGAGAGAGGGAGGGGGAGAGGGAGGGGGAGAGGGAGAGAGAGGGGAGAGAGAGACAGAGACAGGGAGAGAGAGAGAGACAGAGACAGAGCGAGAGAGAGAGAGAAAGGGAGAGAGAGAGAGAGAGAGAGAGGGGGAGAGGGAGAGGGAGAGGGAGAGAGAGAGGGAGAGGGAGAGAGAGAGGGAGAGAGAGAGAGAGAGAGAGAGAGAGGCAGAGACAGAGAGAGAGAAAGAGAGAGGGGGAGAGAGGGAGAGAGAGTTTAGCAGGCATATTAAGTACAGCTCGATAAGCCCAATAGGGTGTTAACCTGTATGTTTATGCATCTTATGCATTCGAGATCCCCCTCCATGGAGAGAGTGATGAATGCCTATTATTTGGTATGTCGAAAGAAGAGCAACAAAGAAGTTAGCTCACTTTTATAAAGCTAGTTCAACGGGGCAGAGGTCAGAGCTTCAACGACTGCACTTTCGCCCGCGGTTGAAGACAGAGAGACCCGTCGCGATGGAGGTGCAGCAGGCTGGTGTTCCTGCCCTGTATGTTCCAGCTCCTTCCTTCGGTACATCTGTACTAACAGCAGCCGAGGGGTCGCTCTAAACTTAACCAGCAGGTCACGGAGCTCTATTGTCGTACTGGGGGCCTGAGGAGCCGGTCCCTATCAGCTGGGACCAGCAGCTATACATACATGCATAAAGGTCGGGTCAAAAACTGTGGACAGTTACACAAATAGCGAGGGAGGATGCAACCCTAGCACAGCTTTACATCCTGTTTCGGCTTTTGAAGGTGGATGCGTGCGTATACGCATGCGTGTGCTTTCTCCATTTTTGCCCTTGCCATTCCGTCGCCAGGTCCGTAACCCTCTTACTAATTTGGCAGCAAGGCGCTAAATTCAACCTCGGAGGTGAGACCAGGAAATAGATCTGCCACCGGCCCCTCCCGACGCCACCACCAGCACCACCTCCTCCGCCCCTTTATCCGATGATATCTCAATGTCACAGTCTATTTACTCTGCCAGGCGCTGCCCTGACCGCGCCACCTCTCTGTCTGATCGGCACTGGGGAGCAGCCATAGGTATTGTGATTTGATCGTATCGTGAGAGTTGGAAAAAAGCTAGACAGAAAAAACACCCAATGACACACACACACACACACACACACAGACACAAACACACACTTACACGCATTTACACATAAACTCACTTATAATCATACTGACAAACACACACTCATACACACCTACACACACGCACACACATTCAAACCCGACCACACACACACAGTCACACTCACACAACCACAGATGAACACACACACAGACACACACACACACACACACACACACACACACACACACACACACACACACACACACACACACACACACACACACACAGACAAACACAAACTCATACTAACACTCACACAAACACACACACACACGCACGCACGCACGCACGCACGCACGCACGCACGCACACACACACACACACACACACACACACACACACACACACACACACACACACACACACACACACACACACACACACACACACACACACACACACACACACACACACACACACACACACACACACACACACTGGCAAAAAGGAGAGCCTGGGGTGAAATGTATCATGGGAGACAGGGAGCCACCCCACCCCTCTCCCATGATGACATCATCGCTCATTCCTCATGCAAAACAGAACACGGACATAACAGAAAGTACAGCTCACTTTCCAACCGTTTAAAAATGAACCAGAATCCCCTATAGCTTGCGGCCTGCTGAGGACGTTATGGCGAGTGTGTCATCATGCTTTGAACGTAAACGTTTGAAAAGCGTGTGTTTAACTTCCACAGACGTCAGGGAAAATAGATTTAGGTGAAAAAAGACGCACACATGAGGTCAACGTTTACATGAACTCATTCGGCCGAGACCCGTGCATCCAGAGCGACTTAGAGAAGACTTAGAAGAGGCTGAGAGTCGTCAAAGCCTCAGCAGAATTGGAGCAGCGACAAAAGAAAGAGTGCTGCACCAGCAAGTTCCTACCAAACAAGGGGACCAACTACAGACTAGCCATAGGAATCCAAACTCCAGTAGGAGAACTGAACACCAATGGAAAGGACTTGTGTAATGTGAAGTTGTTTTGACATAGTGTATCAATTGCCTCCATTATCCAAGCTTTGGTGTGCAGAAATGGAAGTTGTACTTTTCTTCTGACAATGGTAAATGGACAAAATTTATGTCTGGCCACTCACAACACTGTACAATATCGCCTAACATCCACCCATTCATGCACACATTCACACACTGACGGCGGAGTCAACAACACATGAGGACAGCCAGCTCATCAGGAGCAGTCAGGGTGAGGTGTGTTGCTCAGGGACACCTCGACATTCAGCTAGGAGGAGCCGGTGATCGAACCGCCAACCTTGTTACAAGTCAACCCACACTACCTCCTGGGCTAAGCCGTGCCTGTCTGTTAACTCCTCTTACCGATCAGCAGCAGCCAGACGGTAGGACGTAATACTGAACAGTCCCTCTTGACGGGGATTCCCCTCGCATGAGCGCCAAAAGATCCCCGGTATGGACTCAGAGTAGGTGGTCATATCTTACACCACAAGTATAACATTACAGTGTATTCTCAAGGTTTCTCCCTTGCTAACTCACAGAGTTTTTTCCTGCTCTCGGGGGGCAAGGGTCAGTGGGGATGTCATACATATATGTCCTATTAAGCCCGTTGAGACTGTACCTGTGATTAAGGGCCATACAAATACAAACAATAGTATTAGAATTGTATTCGTTTATCAGTGTACCAGCAAAAATCTGGCGTGCAGGGACAGTCTGAGCCCAATCAGATGCTCTTTGAACATCGTTTCACGGAGGTGTTTTCATTTTGGTTTTCCCTGAACCAGGAGAGCCGTGAGAGCAAAGTCAGACCTGGAGAACATCAAGCCACTTCAGGCTTGTTGACCCCGGTCCCCTGGGGACAAGAGGTCGCGTGGTGGACATCAGAGCCCTGCCTCTTCCCCTCTGAACACACACGGAAGGTTTCCCCGACCCAACTAGAGGGTCAGCTCACAGTCAGACCCTAGCAGGGTCAAAGGTCGACGGCTTTGAACAGAGCAAGAATGGTTATATCGGAGGTTTTGTATCCTGAAAGCTACGAGACACACAAATACACAAATATCTTCTCCTTAATGTATTCAAATCACGTCAAAGCAGCTCAAACGTATTCTCGCTACCAGACCGTTCGAGGTGTCATTCTCTTGCCTGCTAACCAAGTAAGCTCCTCATTACATGCAGAAGCTAACCTCTTTTCCATTAAAGGGAAACTTCGCCCATTTCCATTAAGCTTTGTATCGTTAGAAACCCACTCATATTTTTGAATGGTCGTGCATCATTCCCTTATTTTCTGGAGAGACTGGAGAGATCCGTATAGATCTGTAAGAGGGGAGGATTCTCGTAAGACTACAAGCACTAGGGGGTGGGACCCACTGATCTAGATCAGCGGGAGTGGCCAGCGAAGCTGTGCATCATGGTGCATGGTGGGAGTTGTTGTCTTCAATCCACAAGCGCCAAAAAGTCACTTTCTGCCTTTTCTCGGTAAAGACGGCACCAAATTAGACATTTATTTTATTATTCAACTACATATAGGACCCAATTTCAATACATATTCATGCCTCCACCGGTGAAATCCTCCTTTAAGCACCTGTTTTAGGATTCCCCACGAGGAACAGAAAGCGGATCATGCGGCCGCGGTCTGCGCTTTGCGTTGGCTGATAAGGACAAAGTTGCAGTGAAAAGAGAGATTTAGTCCGAGGAACAGAGAGGAACATGCTAGGAACTGATGAATCATTACCGTAACACAGACAAAACGTCACAAAGACCTACCCGGATACACACGCCCAATCAAACACACACACAGTCACACAGACACAAACGCACACACACATGTGCACACACACACACACACACACACACACACACACACACACACACACACACACACACACACACACACACACACACACAGGGCAAAGAGAAGGAGCATAAAGACAGACTCCGTTGTTCAGAGAGCGTGTTGCAGGGGCGGGTGTTCTGTGATGCCAACAGCGCTGCTGAACTCTTGCTCAATCCAGCCAGGTTACATCCTGCTCAGCTCTCAGAACGTGACCGCAGTAGGCCCCCCCCCGACCTGCAAGTAGGCCGCAACGCCTCCAACACAGACCGATTATCGGCGCTAAAATTAGATTATATCGCCGATGGAGGAAATCAGCGTCACCGAGATTCCGATGTCAGAAGTTCAGAAAGAAATCGTAATAATTTGTCCCCATGACATTCGCAAGCACTAAATGGCAACAGCACCTTTCTATGGATCTCCAGAGCCAGGGTTAGAAAAGCGACCCCCTACCTCAACGAGCCCCTGCCCTTACTCAGCGGATCAATCAGAGGTCAGGGCCAAACAAACAAACAAACACACAACAGGAAGGTCCAACCGACACACGGACGAACAGACAGACGAGTTGATGACCCTAAAAGTATCACCGTAATTCCTCTGCGTACCCCTTA
>NC_079425.1:3580028-3582528 GCF_026213295.1 Gadus chalcogrammus
CAGCTCGTCGGGAGCAGTCAGGGTGAGGTGCCTTGCTCAGGGACACCTCGACACTAGGAGGATCGAACTAGCAACCTTCCGGTTACAAGTCAACCTGCTCCACGTCCTGAGCTCACCCGACCCCATGAACACAGCGTCCTGGAGGAGACAAAGTGGGATGAGGTCATCCTCCCCCCCCCCCCCTTCCCCCCTGGGGCTCAATGGCCCCTGTTGTACGGGGATGTCACACGGCAACCGTTTCCATGGGGCCCTCTCACTGACCATTCCGCTGAAGTAATCTTGGCCGTCCCGGTCGGCGCCATGTCGGCCAATCAGGAGCGGGAGCGAACGTGTTTTCCGCTGGCGGCGTCTCCCCGCCGAGGAAGTGACAGCGTCAGCGATGACCGCAGCGACGCCGGGACGCGGGGTCTACTCTAAGGTTGAACCACACAATATAAATATGCATATCGTGTTCCCATACTCTTAAAAACATTCCAGTCCACATTTACCCAACCAGCCAACCGCTACATTCATTATACACACACACACACACACACACACACACACACACACACACACACACACACACACACACACACACACACACACACACACACACACACACACACACACACACACACACACACACACACAGACAACGAACGATACCCAAAGCCCCTGGCATCACTAAGCCGGGCCACATGAGCAATAAGGTGGGGAGTTGACGTGTAATAATAGTGTCATGGATGACCTTGCACTGACACACACAGAGGCTGAGCTCTGTGATGATGAACAATCGGATTTTCAACCTCGGGTCTTGAACCATTAGGGTTACGCGTCGCTCCCGCCTGCCCGGCCTTCCAGGGCTCTGTGAGCGCCCTTGTCTCTCTGGATCTGCTTGCCCTGCACAGTTGGGTCTGGATGGCGCCCAAGCTTAACCAGCCTCTGTGTACAATGAGGTGTACTGTATGGGGCAGGCAGCTGGCTCACAGGATGGGGGTTGGGTCAAAGGGAGAGCTGAGCTGGCCTGGGTTAGGTTGGGCCGGGCCGGGGGGAGTTATATGGGGAAACATGGTACGCCTGTGTGTCTGGTCTTGTCCGGGCAAGAGTGACTGGTCAACCGTGGGGCACGGCTAGTCGGTTCACCTGCTCCCTCTCGCTCTCTCTCTCTCTCTCCCCCTCTCTCTCCCTCTCTCCCTCCTTCTCCCTCCCTCTCATCTAAAAGGAGGAGGGTGTCTCGTTGATAAATCATTCCATAACTATACATTTACGATCCCAGGAAATACATTTTAAAATGTGATTGCGTTGATTATTGCGATAACATCCACTAGTATCTAGGAGTTGGTATCTACACATAAATCTCTGCCACCTCGTTTTGCTGTTCAAACGCAACCCTTGGGTTTGTAAACACTGACTTTGCAGGACTCAGCAGTGGTAACCAGAGCACCGGTACAAAGCAGAGACCGGCAGAGTCCTCAAGGGACCCAGCGCATCGGTCCGCCACGAGAAACTCGACCCGGAGATGTCCCGGGGAAGGTCTTCATAGTGAGAAAGCGCTCCAGGGTTTGGTACGAGCGTTCCTGGATGGGCGACTCCACGCTCCGCCTTTTCCCGGGGGGTGTATGGAATAACAGCTGTGACAGTGTCTGACGGCTCTGCCGGGCATTGAGGACCTCTCGTTACCCGGTCCGGCTGGCCGCCTGAGGCTTCCCCCCAAGGCGAGGCAATGAGCCACTCAGAGGTCTGACTGTGCTAGGGTTGTCCCACAATTACACAACTTAACGACAAAGCTGAACCGAGTCCCGCTCGGAACAGAGGAAGTGAAGGCCAGTATCCACCACCACCACCACCACCACCACCACCACCACCAGCCCCGGCCTCCCCCCAACCCACCAGCCCCCCCCTTCTCCAGTCCCGTCCTGTCGCCTTGGCAGCGTCTCCATCCCCATTCCTGAGGTTCAGTTTGAGTTCACGGAACACGGCGTCGACTTTCCAGAAATAACCCTGTATGCTCATGCGTGGGCGCATTCAAATAGTTTTGACACCCCGCCGAAGATGATGACTGCTGATTCCATCCCCCCCCACCCCCCCGCCCCCCCGCCATCCGCTCTCCCTGCTTCTCGGTCGCCGGCTCTTTCACAACAGCAAAACGGAAAAGACTGAAGTTTGTGTTTTGAAAGAGGTGGCAAGATGTTGAGCACTGTTTATTGGGGGTTTGTCGCCTGACCAACATTTCGTTACAATAGAGAGCAATAAAATGACACGTGGTTGTGTTGACCCTGTCGGGGGAAACACATTCGTCCTCTCCAGTGCAAAGGAACATTCGGTGCTTCATAAATGCACCGTGAGGATTTTCCCTCCAGCCAATCCCTGATCCTCCACCACACCTCTCTATGGACCAGTTCCCTACCAGATGGGAGGTCATGACCAATCGTATGGCTCTCTGAGAGTCTATTCCTCACAGGCCTACAATGTAAAGGCCCACCGTGGAAGATCCAGTTGATTATCAAGAATCCATTAT
>NC_079425.1:3587528-3615028 GCF_026213295.1 Gadus chalcogrammus
CTCAAATGGGCAGCCCAGAATAACGTTCAGGGCTGGCATACATAAACGCACCCGGAGCCATGATATTCAAAATAATACATATCGTATGATTATGTCCAGTTGAATATGTAACGTTGGACACTTGACGATTTGAGCCAACGTTACTGACTAGTAGTTCAGAAACCCGGAGACAAGTTAGTTAATAGTCATAATAAAAACCCCTCAGGCCCAGTAGTACTTACTTATGGGAACATGAGCATCGTGGGTCTCGATCACAGTTTCGGGGAGCGGTGCCCCCTTTACTCCGGTTTAGTGATATTTGCCATCTTGACTAACTTTCCCTCTCCCAGCAGTCGGGGTGCTCTCTGGCCGCCAGAGAAGAGCCGCGGCATAAATCCCAGGGTCCGAGCGTACGAAGGGTTGTGCCTCGCAGTGTCGAATGACCAATCAGAAGGTCGAGCGTGCGGTTGGCGGTGACTCCCGTGGTGTCTAGCCAATCAGCGATTTGTTGGTACCGGGGAGGGAGCGAGGTGCAGCCCCACCGTACGCTCGGAGCCTGGGATCGAGGGGCTGGCCATGGCTTTCCACATGCTAATAATTAACGCGGAGCATTACGTCAGGGGCTTGGCAGCACAAGGAAGCACAGAAATAGAGAATGGAGTTATAGGGCCACGGTGCAGGGGCCCCCGGCCTGCCAGGGACTGAGAGGACCGGGAGGCGGATCAGCAGAGGAAAGTTTCAGAAGAAAGAAAGAAAAAAAAGGTTTCCATAGCAAACATTTCAAAAATCATGAAAATGTGTGTGTGTGTGTGTGTGTGTGTGTGTGTGTGTGTGTGTGTGTGTGTGTGTGTGTGTGTGTGTGTGTGTGTGTGTGTGTGTGTGTGTGTGTGTGTGTGTGTGTGTGTGTGTGTGTGTGTGTGTGTGTGAGTGTGTGTGTGTGTGAGTGTGTGTGTGTGTGTGTGTGTGTGTGTGTGTGTGTGTGTGTGTGTGTGTGTGTGTGTGTGTGTGTGTGTGTGTGTGTGTGTGTGTGTGTGTGTGTGTGTGTGTGTGTGTGTGTGTGTGAGGCGGATCGGCAAGGAAGTTTAAGAAAAAATAAAAGTAAAGGTTTCCATAGCAAACATTTCGTAAAAATCAAAACATGGCATTTCTAAACAAGGGATTACAGGATTTAACGGTTTGTAAAACCTCCCCACTGGTGATCAAGCAGAGAGATGGGAAGGTGGACGGTTCAAGTTGCTTTAAGAAGACATTAAAAAACAATATTTAAGACACACAGACTGTACATTTATGACGTGTCTACCTCCTTTCACTGAAGGTGGCGTTTCCCTCTTTGGAGGTTCACCTCAGTTCATTTATTTAGGCTGCTGGTGAATTCCGTCCGACAGAGGGCGCAATTGAGTCGGATCGGCGTTTCCAACTTTGTCTGCTGACTTGGGGAACACTATTTAGGTCAATTTCTGAAAATCTCCAAAATCAGCATGACTCACGAGCAGGACGGTGGACAGCATGTCGCCATATTTTATTTTTTGATTTATAAAAGGACATGTTTGTACACATTTGATTCAGACGGTCGTTATTATTAATTAATTCATTGTGACCAGAGTAAAGGCCAAACCAAAAATAAACCCAACATTTTGAGCACACCATATTAAATAGGCTGTGTTGTCAATGTCCATTCTGAAATCCTAATTGTATATTTCTAATTACAAATGTATTGTAAACATATCTTCACCAATCCTCAGATCAACTTGAATTACTGGAGTTATTCTGATGATTTGCTTCTCCCTTGTGGCTAATTAATGTTACTGCACTACACTGAATATTAAATAAACTTAAACGATTTTAAACACGCCGACGATCTAACAACGACTTTATAAAAACCTCTACCAGGTTTTTAATTCAGAAAGTAGATTTATTAAAAAATGAAAAATAAAATAAAAAAAGTTTCCAAGTGTTGCGTGGTGGTTTGTCACGTAGCCTTGTCCCCCGTGTCATAAACAATGAGGAAATATCAGGAAGCACACTGAGTAAGCGACACTTGGAAGTTGGAGCTCTTGGCTCACTGGATTCTTGTCTTGAGTAAATTATCGGAGGGTTTTGTGCATGTACTGATTTGTCCGTCTCCAATGACAGATGATAATGTCTGTTGGACGGTTGACGGTCTTCGCTGCGCTCCTGGCGAGCATCATGCAGGTTGCCCTCTCGAGGGGGGCGGGTGACAGGTGTTTCTGTCAGGTAAGTGGGACACTTTATTCCTCTCGACCATCAGAGATAACGGTCCTCAATGCAACATTATTATTATGTAGGTATGAGGTATGAGTTTGGTGTTTTTTTTTAAAATAGCTATGATGACTTTGAGTAGAAAACATTGCCGTGTTTAATTATTGTATTAAAAACCGCATTGTGTATAGTGGTGCTATATACAATATGCATAGTAATGCATAGTGCCCGTTGAAATGTTCTGAGTTGCATGTAACATGGTCAAGAAACAACTGTGAGACAAAACAGACGGAGAGAAATAAACATGAAACAATGCTTGCTTTTAAGGTTAATCAGAACATTTGATTAGTGGGATGTTGATGGCTACTCAATAGATTGGTCTATGGATATTTGGTGAAACTACATTGGGTGGTATCATCTTGAACAGGTCACAGGTAATCTCGACGACTGCGCCTGTGATGTGGAGACCATCGATGCCTTCAACAATGATCAGCTCTTCCCTAAACTCCAAAAACTGCTTGAGTCTGACTACTTCAGGTTCTATAAGGTACGTCATTGAGGATACTCTTCCAGGAAGTAGCATTACATAGGCTGATAGACTGCTCTATCTAGCACACATCCTGTTGGACACGCCCACCTGTGATGTCATATGAGACTGATTTTCAGTCAGGCTAATCAAACCACACCTCAGGGGACCTTTGATGATTTGTAATCCAAAAATGAACATTACTAATTTGGAAAAGTAATGCATTCGATTTTGGGGAAAAAACAACCGTGTACTTCCTGGAAAAGTAGTGGATAACATTAAATTATAGCTTTTTCCCCATTCTTTGTTCCTTTTTTCACTTTATTTGATAACTTTAAAGGGAGAGTGATCCCAAAACCTATTATTATTATTATTATTATTATTATTATTATTATTATTATTATTATTATTATTATTATTATTATTATTATTATTATTATTATTATTATTATTATTATGTTACGCATCTGTTACTAAAATCCGAGAGAGAGAAAGAGAGAAAACATGAGTAAAATCCTATGTTTTGGCCAATATATGAAAAGTTCAAATTGACAAATATTATTTTGAAAAAATTACTTTTTGAACAAAGCTTTGACCACCAACAGGTGAACCTGGATAAGCCGTGTCCTTTCTGGACAGACAACCACCAGTGTGGTATGAGCTCTTGTGCTGTGCAGCCCTGCTCCCCGGTGAGAGACCCTGTTATGCTGCCCACCTGCTATGCTAGCCTGCCATGCTACCAATCATTCACATTTTACATGCGAGCCGAGAACAATGAGCTTTTTTTAATCCACAGAATGAGGTGCCTGAGGGAATCAAGTCTTCGAACCATAAGGTAAGAGGGAGGTAGAACACCACTGGCATGATGAGAGTTGAACCCAATATCTTTTTGAATTTTCTCTAGTTCAAAGGTTCCCTGCAAAATGTTTGTTACAGTGAAATTATGATACAAGCTCATTATATAGTGCTTGTGTCCATGTGGCCCTGACCCCACATAACTTAAGTAGAACGTCATTACTCTGTTATTCACGCATGCTTCAACACGTAGAAATTAAAAAGTAATCCTTGGTTCTTATTCCTCATCGGTGGTGGCTATTGTCTTGCATGGGTCTGTTGTCTAGTATTCAGCAGACGCCAACACACAGGACGACGACTGTGAGAAACTGGAGCATCTTGGAGCTGTAGACGCCTCTCTCAGGTAAGTTCACAAATATAATAATATATATATAATTAAATAGTAGACTTCCAAAATAAAACAAGGGTCTTAGCGGGTTGCGTTCTTAACAGGGGGTCAGTGTTCATCCATATATTTAGGCCGATGTGAAAGTGTAAACGACATATTTAGGCCGATGTGAAAGTGTAAACGACAATTTAAATTCAGTCACCCCATGGACTTCCTGACTGTTGTTTGTAGTGAGAAGACGAGAGAGGCTCTGCAGAACTGGAACCTCCACGATGATGAGTCGGAGCGCTTCTGTGTGATCGACGGTCGGTGTTTATGCGTCCTGTCCAATCCCTCTGAAGCCAGAGTGGGACTGACTCACAGGCTGAGCCTTACGGTCGAGGACATGCTGATGTTGATGTTGTTGTTGTCGTTGTTGTGTCAGATGTGGAGTCCCCGGATGCACAGTATGTGGATCTGCTGCTGAACCCGGAACGCTTTACGGGCTACAAGGGCCCTGCGGCCTGGCAAATCTGGAACAGCATTTACGAGGAGAACTGCTTCAAGTAAAGTAGAACGACACACAAACGAAGACAATGAGCAGGAATTACACACAGAGTGAACCCGGTTGATTGACTTGAAAAAATGAGGGGGAAATCATTTGTCAACTGGAGGTTAGGGGCAGAACTTAAGATAGATGCTGGCGGACTTCAGATGACAGAAGCACGCCCAAAAGTCCAGCCTCGTTGTGATGGATGTGGGATCCGTCTATGTCTTCCAACAATAAACACTCATCGGTCAATGTTTCTACTACTGGTGTTTTACTATCCACCTCAACTGTTAACCCTGCGTGGATGTATACCATACCATGGTGGCCCTTTAGAGGGCGCTGCTAAAATTGGAAAAACAGGACCATAATCAATAACATCACAATGTTAATGTCTGCTTCCACCGTCACAGACCCTTCACCGTGAGGCGCCCAGTGTATCCCCAAGTGTTCCACAGCGGTCAAGGAAAGGATGGTGGGAGCTCTTCCTAGTGACTTAACAATACATTTGTGCGGCACGCGGTTAACCCTGGATTTCGGCATGTTCTTTATGTGTGATATCATTTGTGGTTTCGCTTTCAGCCCCGGCCTTCTACCGATGGTTGGACGGTGGGTTGATTCCGTTCAACATCCTCATGGTCATTGTTATGTGAGAGATGCTAACGCTAACGGTAATGTTTGCGATGTAACAAGACAAACTTGTTTCTCTTGTTTCTCCTCTTTCCCAGGTCAATGTGTGGAGAAAAGAGCTTTCTACAGGCTTATATCTGGCCTTCACTCCAGCATCAACATACACTTGAGTGCCCGATACCTTATGGATGGTAAATAAACAATTATCATGGCAATTTCTTGAAGAGATATTGCGTCTAGGACAGATCAGACTTCTAAACGCAAAAAAGCGCACAATAGTTGTGGACAATTAACCTATTCCAATGTATTCATGCACTAGTCTCCTCTCTAGCAGCTATCCAAGAATACAGGTTCACCCTCCTCCCCACATTGCAATTGTCAATGATCAAATCAAATAATGTTGACCTAAAGGACAGAGTTTCCTGTGTTCTCATCAAGCAGAAGAATGCATTAGGGGATCCCTGCTCCCTCGTGACCGGTGTTCCCCATAGGTCGAAGGTTAACGTTAGATAACACTTGG
The DNA here is from genome assembly GCF_026213295.1 of Gadus chalcogrammus. NCBI lineage: Eukaryota > Metazoa > Chordata > Actinopteri > Gadiformes > Gadidae > Gadus > Gadus chalcogrammus. Next base: position 3,593,113 of record NC_079425.1, read on the forward strand.
AACAGGTAGGGGGCTAGACAATACAAGGCATAGGAAATAAAGCTCACATGATGAAAAGGGAACAACATATGTATTTTTCCATCACAACATACAAACACACTTTTGAATCAAATTATTCCACATACCGTAAATATAGCTAATAGCACACACACCAACACACACGCACACAAAAAACACGGCCATTAGTAGTTTCTCTGAATATCTCTGAAGGTACTCAGTCTTCAGAGGGATGTCTTTTATAGCTTTTTGTTATTGTATAGTCTTTTATAGCATACACAACTCAAGTCATGAGACTTCAACCTGTCATCATTCCGACACTCACACACTGCATGTTTATATGACCTATTCTTCTCTCTGTGTTCTTCTTCTGTTAATGGTTTCAAGTCACAAAGGTAGGTCCGAAAGCCCTTTAGGTGATTCAGAGTAAATACAAACACAAAGTTAAGTGGTCAAGTCAACACAAAGTCAACACTCGGCCTTCGTCCCCTTTTGTCTCCCGGTTCTCTCCTTCCACTCGTAGACAACTGGTTCCAGAAGAAGTGGTCCCACAACGTCTCAGAGTTCCAGCAGCGTTTCGACTCTGAGCTGACCGCGGGCGAGGGCCCCAAGCGGCTCCGTAACCTCTACTTCTTGTACCTGATTGAGCTGCGCGCCCTGGCCAAAGCCCTGCCCTTCTTCCAGCAGTCGTCCTTCCAGTTGTACACGGGCCAGCCGCGGAAGGATCAGGCCCACAAAGAGCTGCTGCTGGAGGTCCTCCGACTGGCTGAGTGAGTCTGGACATACAGCGAGATACACTGCCCTGTCAAAACCGTCCATTGGGAATGCAATGGAGCAACAACAATGGAGAAGGTTGCTGGTTCGATCCCCGGCTCCTCCTTGTTGAGTGTCGAGGTGTCCCTGAGCAAGGCACCTCACCCTAACTGCTCCTGATGAGCTGGCTGTCGCCTTGCATGGCTGACACCCGCCTTCTTAGTGTGAATGTACGCATGAATGGGTGGGTGCTTTGAGTGGCCACTGGTTAGAAAAGCCCTATATAGATGCAGTCCATTTAATTCATATGGTGTTCAAATCAGTCCATTTAAAACCAATGAACTTGCCTCTCACCCTCTCACACTTCTCCTCTCAGCACGTTCCCCCTGCACTTCAACGAGAACTCGCTGTTCGCTGGGGATGAGAAGGAGGCGGGGAAGCTCAAGGTTTGACGTTTTTTTTTGTCTGCCGTCTGTCATTCCAGCTGTGGAAGAATGAAGTCGAGTGCGAATGGCTAAACCAATCAGAATTCACGCCATTTACAAGACCAGACTTATTGTTCAGTGACAAGTTATCGAATATCTGATGAGGCTTATTTCTCACAGATAATCACAGTTCAAATATGGTAGAAGGAAAAAAGTAAAAGGCATGTTAGTATCTAATGAGTTAGATTAGCAGTACATTCATAGTTCAATTAATTCATTTTTTTCATAATGGAAAGAACACATTCTAACAAGATTGTATGTTGGTCTTTCATTTCTGAATGCCTCTCTCTGACACTACGACCCCAGGAGGACATCAGGCTGTCCTTCAAGAACATTTCAAGAATCATGGACTGCGTGGGGTGTTTCAAATGTCGTCTCTGGGGAAAGCTGCAGGTCAGCCATTGGCTCTCTCAGTTATCCATATGAACTAACACTGATGCTAATGCTAATAATGCTAATGAGAAAAGGCTACCTCAATGTATTACTGTGAAGAATACAATTTTGAAGTGGAATTGAATGTTAATGAAAAGTATGAAAGTCCAGCCTCGTTGTGATGGATGTAGGATCCGTCTCTGTCTTCCAACAATATACTGGATGTTGTATTTCTATGTATGTTCTTCTATTTAAAATTACAAAAACTGTGATCCTCCCCAACACACACACACACACACACACACACACACACACACACACACACACACACACACACACACACACACACACACACACACACACACACACACACACACACACACGCACAAACCCACACCCTCAGACCCAGGGGTTAGGGACAGCCCTAAAGGTCCTGTTCTCAAGGCGACAGATTGAAGATCTGACCAAACCTAACGTTCCACGGCCCGCCTTCCAGCTGAACCGCCAGGAGATAGTCTCCATCTTCAATGCCTTCGGAAGGTACGATACTCTGACCCCATTACGATATGGTTCTGATGACGTATACTGTCTGTGAAATTGCAAAGCCCTGATTTTTCCACTCTTTAGTATTAAGTTACCTAACTCTAAATTGAAAATAATTCATGTGGATTTTCTTTATCCAAAACAAATAACTTCCATTCCACATGTTTCTCTCTCTTATTTAACATGATCCATACCCTTTTATGTTTTTCCATTTAGGATCTACATTTTCTATCGTGGTTCTCAATATAGGCTACTCCACATAATTTGTTTTTATTTAAATCTTTTACAGAATTTCAACAAGCATCAAGGAGCTGAAGAACTTTAGATCGATGCTGGCGGACTTCAGATGACAGAAGCACCACCAAAAGTCCAGCCTCGTTGTGATGGATGTGGGATCCGGCTATGTCTTCCAACAATAAACATTCATCGGTCAATGTTTCTACTACTGGTGTTTTACTGTCCACCTCAACTGATAATCCTGCGTGGATGTTACCATACCACGGTGGCCCTTTAGAGGGCGCTGCTAAAACTTATACTGATGGTTCATTGGCAAAAAACATTGGATGCTCCGTGGGAAAGGGAAACCCATTTATATGGTCTCTGAGAGAAAGAGTGTGCGTTTGTTTTTGGGCGTGCGTGCGTGCGTGTGTGTCTGCGCGGGCGCCTGGTAAACTGGTGTCTTTGTATGTATGTGTGTGTGTGTGCAGGCGGATGTGATGATCGCTTGCTCAGACAGTGAAGGGTTAAAGACCCGTAATAGGATGAATGGATATTGTGGCTAGCAGCATCTGATTACAGAGACCTCTCCTGAGCGACGCTAGGAAGCATCGAAAGACTCCTTCCCTCTCAAAAGTGTTATACAGATCCACATTAAAGTCAACTATTGTTCAATAAGGCAACACATTACAAATCGACTATTCCTTGGGAGTCCAAGCCAGCAGTATACGGGTGAGGAGCATGCATGCACTGGTGGCGAGTCTCTGCAGGACGCATGGAGTCGCAGCGTAATGGCCTATGGGAGTGCAGCAAGCGAGCCTGTTGCTTCTGAGTAAACATTGACATTCAACGCGCGTCTGGCTTCGAGGCACACGGAACCTTTCGGAGAGTTTCACCCTGCCCGACGCACCCATGTGCCGTCGACCGCCCGCTGGGAGCTTCTAGGGAACAGGATCATCGGAGAAAGAGGATCGGAGCAAAGCAACATAAGTTGCAACAGGTAGGCGCTTGTTGGAGACTTAAGTAGCCTAGCCCGTATGTTATATAGATGTTTAGATGTTTGATGTTGATAACGCCAACATGACGCACATCATTAGTAAGCGCAATTGCATCGCTGGGACTGGAGGCGTGTAATGGAGACACGTACCTACTGCGTAATTTAAATTATCGCAAATCGCCCGCTTAGCGATCGGTTGGTTTAACATGACGTAAGCTCGTTCGGGAAAAGTTGGAGTTACATGGGAGGTGTTAAAATGTTGATGGAATCGTTTACGTTCACTCGTTTATTCGTGTTCGTTGAGTGGGTATCTGGTTCGACTCTTCGGGGTTCTCTCAGTGCAGCAGCCAGGGCGTCATGACGTCATGTCGCCCGGCTGATGGTGGGGGGCTCTGCTGCCTCTGTCTGGCCCTAAGGTTCCCTGAGCAGCAAGTGGATTATTTTCATAGAATGTCGAGGTCCATCAGCAGCTGTCAATTTCTCAGAGTTCTCCTATGAAAGACGCATCTATTTTCTCATTAAAAAAAGAAAAGAAAAGGGAATTGTTTTGGTCCTAGTGCTACATCAAATAGGTTTTGCAGTCGAGTTGTGTCACCTAGTTTACAGTACTCTACACACACACCATGTAGGACCCTAACCGCATGAACAAGGTGTTCAGAATGTACAACACTACAATGACCTAAAATATGTGTTAATCTGAAGAAATTAATTCAACAGAAGTAGTCAAAAGTAGCACATCAGATAGACCTATCTTGTGGCGGTGTAGAGTTCTGATGAATTAAATTGTGTCGAGGGTATTATAGCATTTTGGCTTGCTCTGCTTAATGCTATGCAGGGGAACAATGCTGGATAGTGTCTCTTTATGTTTAATATTCTGTCCCATCTTCTACCAGAACATACTCCAGGTTTACTAGTGACATGCCAAACTTTTCGATTGCAAGTTCCTGTTGGAGGGAATGGTGCAGCCTGCGTTGACTTCTTCTTCAAAGGGCTGATGTCTGAGTTGTACAGGTCTATCCATCCCTGCATTATTCGCTCTATCCATCCCTGCATTATTCGCTCTCTGATCACCGGAGACACAGAGCTGCCGCGCAAATATGTTGATGACAAAAGCCTTTCTGTCCAGCCATACTGGCATGTTCCTAAAGCTAGAACTGGTCATTCTCATGAGACCAGACCTCAATATTTAATCCTATGCCTTACTTGGCAAGGGAAGAGCTCAATGAACTTGCAACTCGTGGTGTGTTGACGTCCTATTGACAGATACTTTGACCCCTTTCCTCCCGGCCATTCCAAGGTAATTTTAGAAGTGTGATGTAAGTCCCCCGGACCTCCTCTACGAGCTATGGCCGGGGTCTCTCCGGCCTGCTCATTATGTTTACTACACGCTTATTATGTGTGGCATTTCAGTGGGAGCCCCAGAATGTCCCACCTCTCAGCCACTGCTCCATAACTGCAATAACTGCCACCAACTTACTATCTGCGGCCTCACTCACCTGGCAGCCTGCTGGACCAATACCATCGTCAGGTTCTGTGAGATCCTCACTGCACGTCTGTGGGCTTCAAGGCTTCCTAACCAGCTCCTCTGTTGTCTCTCTGGTGTGTTTCCTCTCTCTCTCTCTCTCTCTCTCTCTCTCTCTCTCTCTCTCTCTCTCGCTCTGTCTATTTTTTAAGGATTTTTCTTTCTCTCTCTCGCTGAATCTCTGCTCTTTAGCCTTGCTCTTGTCTATTGCTTCTCAGGCCTTCGGAGAAACAGCCCTTGCTTGCATTTGGACTGCTGTCCATCTCTGTTTTCATCTCTGAAAAGGTAAGGTTGTCTTTGCTTGGACCCTGGGATGGAGCACATCATGTATGTGGGTAGAAAATGGTCTTGTTTTGTAACATGAATGTGTGCAATTGTACGCGTGTAGTGTTGTAGGAAGGTGAATGCATTGAGTTCTATACATTCAACACTCAAAAGTCTGTTACCGAACTGGAAACGGTGGTTTACAAAGTATTTTAAATAAAGTAGATAATCCTACCTCTCTGACCTGGCCGTGCTAGTTTCACCTACATGAATCGAACATGCCTATTTCTGGTGTGTTTCCTGAGGCTGAAAACATAGAACCCACTGGGATTAATGGGCATTCATTAATAGGTTTGCACTGCAGTGTATGTGAAGCTAGACTCTGACATACTGCACATAAGTGAGATTTCATAGTCCATATTTTCACAGAACAGAAAATGTGTTTCATCCCTGCAAGCTTATCGGATTGGACCGGTTTAGAAAGCCTTTCAAGGTTGGCCAATATAGGCATTTTTAAATTCGCACTTGTGAATTCAAAAGTAGGACTACACAATTGACTGGGTTTGTATGGAGAGGAACACGAGATCAGGATGTACTCTGTTTTGCATCTCCCCTCTATTTGTTATGTATTTCTTGAAGTGTGTGTTTTCTGGGTTGGTCCTGTCATCTGGGGCATGACTTCAGAGCCTCGTCCATCATTACTTCTGGTTATATTGGTCCAATGGTACACAGTTTTGCCTTTTCAAGCAGTTTCCAGGTCATGGTGAACATTTGGGAGATATCTGTTACTAAGGACAGATATCAATATCTGTAGTCTCCCTTCCAGTCCTCAATGTTCTCGGATGTACCCATTTGTATTCAGGATAGCTTCCAAAACAAATTCCTGCCAGTGATTAGAACCTCCATATGTAGCCAATCAATGGAATGGGTTTGTTAGTAACAGGGTCCCCTTTTCCGGGGACATTCCCTGTTTCTGGCAGCCTGTAGCCGGAAGAGCCCCCGTCAAGAATATGATTTACGAAAAATAGATTAGAAAATGTTGTCAGGGTCGGCTTAGCTCAGGAGGTAGAGCAGTTGCCTTGTAAAGGTTGCTAGTTCGATCCCCAGCTCCTCCTAGCTGAGTGTTGATGTGTCCTTGAGCAAGACACTCAACCCTAACTGCTCCTGACGAGCTGGCTGTCGCCCTGCATGGTTGACTCTGCCGTCGGTGTGTCAATGTGTGTGTTAACCGATGTAAGTCGCTTTGGATAAAAGCGTCTGCTAAATGTCCTAATTGTAATTGTCATATTTTAGTAAGGTATAGTAACAGTTTTAGACGTTGTGATTCGTTGAATGGCAGATTTTGTAATCATTAGAATCTATGACGGTTTGAATGTTCGGGATTCTTTTACATTTACTCTACTAGTAAGTGATAATAGGGCTCTGCTGTACAGCTTGTTTTGTTTACGTTGTAGACTGAATGTACAACCATCTACCACCAACAGTGGTGATCTACTGGAAGCCCCGGCCCGTTCCCACAACGCCTACAATCACCAACTCATGATTTTGCCCTGCTAATAATAGTGTCATGAGCCTAATGCGCTGGTGTAACATAACTCAGGCTAATACCCATATAAAACTCCCCCAGCCTGCTAGTAGCATAGTTTCAGGAATGAATGGAAGCAAGCTGCTGTAAAACCGTTGGTGTACATTCATCTGATTATTGACTGGGTTTCCAGCAGAGCCTTTGAGGCCCTAGACCTAGTCTACCCTTTCCCTCCAACCCTCCCTCCCTCCCTCCCTCCCTCCCTCCCTCCCTTCCAAGCCACCTCCTCCCCCATCCCAGGCCCGCCTGTACTGACCCACTTCTGCCTAAATCCACCGTCCATTGAATCTCCTTCCATCGCTGTGTGTCTCTGCCTCGCACACCCCTGCCTTCCTTACCTTCTGTCACATGCCCCTAACTCCTTGTAGTGTTGTGTTGATGGTCCAAAAACGACTGTCAACTATACAACTATGCATGTTGTCACTTGCATTGTTATCTCTATCTCCTTCTGTAAACAACTATACACACGGAAAATATTACAGTTTCCAGCCTCCCACTGTGCATGGCTAGTCAATATTCGCTTTTTTCAACCGCCTTTCTCTTGAAGAATTATCCCAGCCTTTGCCTCACTCGACAATGGTGATGCTTTCCGTTTTTCTCTGACCGTTCATTTATTAATACATTTTTAAATCATCGTCCTTTTTGTACAATGGCCTGGCTACTGGTCCCAGGGAAGATGGATACTCTGTCACAGTTAAGTCCCAGGCCGCCCTGGAATTTAAGCCAAGAGTCAAAGAAGGCCTAGGTCAGAATGCAGCCCTGATTACTTTTTCGTTGGGCTTGCCAGCGGATGGTTAATCACTCTAGAAAGGCCAACGTCTTAAGGAACGCATCGGTATATCATGATGGTCCTGTAGGCCAAGGCCCTATAGTTCTCTCTAGATACAACTCTGACAATGTTATATTCCGACTTCTGGCTTTGTATTTTATGATCATTTTATGGTTCAATACAACGTTGTATGAAGCTTATTTTTTTGCGTAAGGGACAGATTGTACTTCTCGATTCCTATTCCTTCCATGTCAAACGAAGTTTGCGTGTGGGGAAATGAACTCAAGAACGTGGTCACTTACCAATGCAAGATAAACATCCTTTGTGGACACACACACCCATGGGAGGGATCTCTCAGCCTCTCCAGTGGCTGCTCTACACAGCCTCTCCGCTCTCTGAGAGGAGGGTTGTGTTCTCCTCCCTGACCAGGAACAGGCACTGGGTCGGCTTGGAGGCACTTCTTTAGGTGTTTATTGTTTTGGCACATCCTCCTTCTTGAAGTGGAAGAGTCCTGTTTTTCGGGGTGTCGTCTCGGGGGCCTCCGGGGGTGAAGTGCGGTGGTCTGCCGAGGGCTGTAGCTGGAGAGGGTTGGAGGAAGGAGGTTTGCAGACGCGTGGTTGATTATAGGGATGGGTGTGAGAGGGGAGCACAGAGGGGTGGTTCAAAGTAGGTCTGTCGCTCACGGCAAACAAAGCAAGGTAAGGTGAGGCAGGCGTGTGCGTGTCTGGGGCTTTGTGTGCAAGCGGCATGTTGGGGAAAAAAATGATCTGCTAAACTTTCTACTCAACAAGTATTAATTGTATTTTTATCTGATCATGGTGTCGATATTCTCACGGAGCATAGTGTTTGTATTCTAACTTCTCTGTGTTCTTATCCTTGTCATACCAAGTACTCGTCTTACGTTCTGTCTCCTGTGTGTTTTTATTATAGCAACACAGCCTTATGTTGAGTTGGGTCGGACAGCTCAACATCAAGTTATGGCAACATTTCAAATGTGTTCATTCTAAACAGAACTTCAGAATGTTAACACATTTTGCTTCAGGTTAACTTTCATTCATTAACTCTTAGGAAAAAAGTTTTTGAACCGTCCTGATAACCTTATCCATATGTGTTACCACAAATGTATTGTAGAAGTGGTTTGACGAACAGCGTTCTGTCTGGCCTGGGGCAGCAGCATCTAGTGTGTGTGCCAGAGCACTGACCTACTCCACTAATGAGTCTGTCCGTCTATAAACTTGCTGGACATCACAAAGCGTAATCTCTTAATCAGGGCCACCCACAGACTGACGGGATTGAACACAGTTGATCAATAGCTGTAGATCTACTTTTGTTTGTATTTTCTTGTGTGTTTTTTGAGTAGTGACCAATCTCACAAGTGGCCCGTTGAGGAAGTGTGCTGGCTTTCATGTTCACTTTGGTAGTAGGAGATTTGTGGTTTGATTCACTGATGATACAATTTAGACACGCCTTGCATACTTAACATTGACATTCATACCTTTTGGTTTGAATAGCTTCCTTAGAACCAGTCTGAGCTATTGGTCGAAGCAAGTGCAACAAAAACTCATATCTTGAGTACCCAGAGAAACTGTATGTTCATGTGAGTTCATGTTCACAAGAGTGAAGCTATAGGAACAACAAAGTCAAGCATCCAGATCAAGTACCCTTATTTCACAACGACACACACTCTTCTTGGAATAGTAATTAGCATGTGCCGGCCAAGTCAGCTTCTCATACCCGCTCATGTTGTAGCATGTTGATGTCAGATGCCTCCTTTGCTAGAATATTTTCCACCCACTCACTCATTCACACTTCTGTGTTTCTGTATGGGTGAAACATGTATGTTCGAACAACATTGCAGTCCAAATGATTAAAAGGTAAAAAGAGTAGATAGATGTAGATGTAGAATAGATTTGCTTGGGGGGGAGGGGGAGTAATGAGTACTGCAGATAAGAGCAAGATCTGTTGCTGCTGTGGGAGGTGCCATCACGTTGTGGTCATCATTACATGTCACACCTTGCAGATTAATACTTGGCTTGAAGACTGTGTCTATTTTGCAGTGCAAAGCTATGACTGCTGTCTATTTTAACCTTTCTTTCCTAATTCCTATCTTCTGGGTCATCATTTAGGATCATTTTTAATTGAATTCCGAGCGGTGTGGACTTACCTGTGGTGAAGTCCACACCTGTGGTGAAACCACAGGAAGTGGTGAAACCACTTCCTGACATTTGTCTAAACGGCAAATCTTGATAGCTCAACAAAGGTATAACTAACTAATACCCCGATGAAATAACTGGTCAGTCAGTTGGTTTAACGTTCACTTCGTACTAGGACCAGAATGGACATGATAACGCTGCTGGCGAGCTTATGCTTGTTCTCTGTATATTAAACGGTTTGATGATGGGAGTCAGCATTGCTTACTCCCACAGAATAGCTTTTGAAAGGTCATCCAGACTGTACCATGTCATTTCTGTCCATGCTGTGTTCTTTATTTTACTGCCACACCCACTCCATATTGCAGACTGGAGATTATGGGTCCGGCATTCCACCCTGGGTATATCCGGAACCCGTTTTAACCAACTAGCCCTTCTGGAAATTTACTGTTTATAGTTTTTCCGGTTTCTCGATTGAGCGGTTACTTTTTCAGTTGGGCTATGAAGTGGCCCAAAATGTGGTGTGTAGAACTTTGTTTTGAAGATATTTTACCGTGTGAAGCTTTTACCGACACACACACACACACACACACACACACACACACACACACACACACACACACACACACACACACACACACACACACACACACACACACACACACACACACACACACACACACACACACCCCCCCCAATCTTTGTGTGGCAACTAGCTTCCCTCTCAAGTTGTTGTGTCTGCCACAGGAAGTGTTTTGGCCTTGGCCCTGGGAGTCGTCCAATGAGACTGCGTCAGTGCGGATGTGGATGTATAGAGTATGGGGGGCCGAGGTCATCGTGAACCCTGGGCAAGGTTCATCCGCTCTTGGGATGCGTCTACAGTGCTACTGGGTTCAGGATGTCTCGCGCAGATTGCACTGGGTTCACGGGGTAGTCCACAAACAATCAGTGGTAGCGTGAAGTATGACTGGCCATCCGTTCTGCTGTTATCCAAGACACTCATGTGGCCGAGCTCAGAGAAAAGGGCTCTCCCTTGGCTGTAGTCATCCAAGTTCAGAGAGAGAGAGAGAGAGAGAGAGAGAGAGAGAGAGAGAGAGAGAGAGAGAGAGAGAGAGAGAGAGAGAGAGAGAGAGAGAGAGAGAGAGAGAGAGAGAGAGAGAGAGAGAGAGAGAGAGAGAGAGAGAGAGAGAGAGAGAGAGAGAGAGAGAGAGAGAGAGAGAGAGAGAGAGAGAGAGAGAGAGAGAGACTCTGATGATCCAACACAAGTGGTTCTGTTGTGTGCTGGTGGGCGGTAGGGAGACAGGGGGGCAGCGTGTGGTAGAGGCTTCTCTCTGCCAGCACTCGGGCCAGTAAATAAACCCCTTAGCTGACGTGGAGCCCGCCTGAGCCAAGGGGCATGAGCGCCACGGTTAGCGTGCAGCAACCAGAAGTAGAAAGGACTCTTGGAAGCTAGCATTTTTTTAATTATGTGTTTTTCTGCCCCATCCTCTCTCTCCTGTCTCTGTCTCTGTCTGTCTCTCCTCAGTCCCACGTCTAGCCGGCATCATTCCGTGCTGTAGGGCAGACCCCAACATGTCTTCCAATGGAGACCTCTGCGACCTGGGAAGCTCTGACAGCTTCTGGGAGGTGGGCCACACACACACACACACTCACTCACACTCACACTCACAAACGCGCACACAGGCAAACACAAACGCGCACACAGGCAGCTGGGACTTTAAACGCCAACACACGCAGGCAAGGGTTTTATCGCCAACAGTGCTAACCACAGAGTCCGTGTAATAGCATCTTGTCGGCCACCTCATCAGCTCAGCAGGCAGGGCGCCCGACACGCGTCTGTATGTGTACCCAGCGAGGGGAGGACGAGTGCGTCCTGCTGACTGTAGTGTGGGCAGCGCTGTTGCTGACGCTAAGGTGGAGCCGTGTTGTTTTTAAATAGAGACACGCGGGTGCGTAATGAGTCCCTGCTGACTTGCACCGTGGCCTGCCAGCCCTCTCTGCAGCTAATGCAGACGGCTTTATCCCAGCGGCTGGCTCCTCTCCTCAGAGCTGAGAGCTAAGGCTGATCTCTGCGGTCGAACAAAATGAACGGTCGGACGTATAGGAGTCATGTTTGTAGTCGTCGTTTTCTTTTATCGCTTGTTGTTACTGCGCATTGGGTTCAAGAAATGTAGTTTATAAACGGTTTGATTAATTCTAGTTATGTTGAATACTTTCTCGAAACCAAAAACCATACAGATAAAACGGTATGCATTGACGTGTGTGTGTGTGTGTGTGTGTGAGAAAATCACTGATCCCCAGATAAATGTAATACGCATAAAAAAATACATTTGTATTGAATTCGAATTAGTCGTATAAAAACGATGATGGATATGTATGTATTTATTAGTGTGTGTGTGTGTGCACAACATTCTTATCAACATCACTGTCTGAACTGTCTGCATTGTGTGTGTGTGTGTGTGTGTGTGCGCGTGCAGCCGGGGAACTACAAACGCACGGTGCGGCGCATCGACGACGGCCACCGGCTCTGCAGCGAGGTGGTCAACTGCTTCCAGGAGCGCGCCAAGATCGAGAGGAGCTACGCCCTGCAGCTCGGCGACTGGGCCCGCAAGTGGAGGGGCACGGTGGAGAAAGGTGAGGAGGAGATGGACCTGAGGACCAAGGGACGACCAGGGGAGGGATGGAGAGATGGATGGATGGTTGGATGGATGAAAGGCTATCTACAACAAAGATACCGAGGATAAGATGCTATACGATGCTAAGTGCTAAGTGCCAGGACGCACAACAAACAATGACTGCTTAAAAGGGTGTTTTCAGGAGAGTAAAGGAGAAGGGGCAGTGGGGGGGGTAGGGGCATCGACACTGTTGACCCGTCCTAACGTAACCTGGGTTCGAAACCCGCGCCTGTGCCCAGGCCCTCAGTACGGCACGCTGGAGAAGGCGTGGCACGCCTTCATGCAGGCGGCGGAGCGTCTGAGCGAGCTGCACCAGGAGATGCGCGGGCAGCTGGCCAGCGAGGACAGCGACAAGGTGCGCAGCTGGCAGAAGGACGCCTTCCACAAGCAGCTGATGGGCGGCTTCCGCGAGACCAAGGACGCCGACGACGGCTTCCGCAAGGCCCAGAAGCCCTGGGTCCGCCGGCTGAAGGAGGTGAGCCGGGGTGGGCTGGCCGTGGATGATCGGATCTGGAGAAACGCTAAATAACAGTTGTGTATCACAGAGGGATGTACCCGCTACTAGAGATGATCCGATGCCATTTTTTTCCGTCCCGATACCGATTCCAATTCCTGAACTTTACTATCAGCCGATACCGAGTTTATTCCCATACAGCATCCAGCATTGTAACTACTAAGCCCTAGTTTTTATTGAATAGTCGTTTCACTTACTGTTTGCTTTTTTTCTTCAGAACCAGATGATTTACATTTATAATCTATAATTATAATAATACATTTGTATGCTTGTAGTTAAGCGTCCACGCATCACTACAGTTCATGCTACCATGCAGACTTGGTAGCATGAACTTGCGTAGGTCGGAGATGAAACATTTCCCATTCCGACACTCCAAGAGAGGATCTACTTTGTTTATATATATCTGAAAGTCAGGTCCTAAACTCAGGGTGTCTGGGGTGTGGTCTGAACCCCGCTAAGCCCTCGCTGCTGATGTGTGGTGTTTGAACCCCTCCCTTCAAAGTCGGAAATTATGTACATTCATTCAACTAAACCGTCGTCATGATATGAGTGACAGTTCGGTGGTCACCTGTTGCGCTGCACAGACAGGTAATTAGACTCCGCCCACTACCTCGGCTTCAAGGAACGGATTGGAATCGATGGACTGAAATGACGAGAGGTTGCGATTACATCAGGAAACAGTTCGAATGCTAAATGCACACCTTGATGCACCCTCAATAACATAACAAGTAAATGACGGGTTTCTGGTGTCCGTCAGTTATTATTCCGACTCTTATAGAGCATCCAACCCATGGATCAAACTGCAGGAGTGGCAACGTCTCTTGTGAACTCATAGGCGTTTACCGCGGCTGTTTCTAATTGGGTCAGATTCCATCACAGCAGACTTACGACACCAATGTCCCAAGAGAGGTGCGTCATGCTGCTGGAATACACAGCGCCTGGGCGAGAGAATGCCCCACACCAAGGTTCAGCCATGTCAGCCAGAGCAGCACCAGCCTGTGGGCTTCTGCCAGACCCTGAGCTGAAGATGACGCCATCTGGAGCATGTTATGTTAGGGCTGCTCGATTATGGGGAAAATCATAATCACGATTATATTGGTCAATATTGAAAATCGCGATTATTCAAAGAATTATGTTGTATTTATTCAGAATGTCTCTCCCAAAATAATCTTTGTAACTGAGAACTTTGAAATTTCCCCTCGAAAAAATACACAAAATGGTCAAATTTTTTACAATCTAAAATGATATACAGATATGTATCCAGCTGTTCTGCCCTTTCTATAAAACCTTGAAAAAGTATTTTAAAAAAATAATCGAAAAACTCGATTATGTTAATTTTGTGACCGTTTGGCGCTAAAATCGAAATCGCGATCAAAATTTGATTAATCGCCCAGCCCTATGTTGTGTAAATAGTATTTGAAATAGTATGTCCCACGCAACAAGAGAAGATGTGAAGGGTAGAAAGTGCAAGTTTCACACCAACTTTGACTCGTGTGTTTCAATTGAAAGCAAAATAAGTACTCCCTGACTGTATGGATAATAACATATTGACAATACTGTCAATGCATAACGTATTGTAGATTAATGTTAAACAACATGTATAGAGGTTGTAACTTAAGTCGTGTCTGTGTCTGTCTATGTTTCTGTCCCTGGTGTTGACATTGAAATTCTTTATTGGCACATGCACAAAGGTAAGCAAACAAACGTACCGGTCAAAAGGATAACCCAAAAAGCCCTTGGGCTTATTTCCATTGTGGTCCCTTGGTAGTGTAAGCATGTATGTAGGTGTATGCAAGCGTTTGTGTCGCTAACGCGTGGTGTGTGTGCTTGTGCGCGCGCGCAGGTGGAGTCCACGAAGAAGAGCTACCACCAGACCAGGAAGGAGGAGCGCACGGCGCTCACCAGGGAGAACCACGCCAAGGCCGACCCCACCAAGTCCCAGGAGGAGGTTCGCAAGTTCTCCACCAAGGTGGAGCGCTGCACCGAGGAGGCCGAGAAGGTACCGTGAGAGGGGGCCGGACGCACGGGGCTGTAATCCACCCGCAGGCATGCACTATGAGTCACCGGACGCACAGACACACGCAGACACACGCATGCATAGACACACACACATACGCATAGACACACAAACACACACATACGCATAGACACACACACACACACACGCATGCACAAACACACACATACGCTTAGACACACACATATACAAACACACACACATACATGCGCATAGACACATTCACACATGCGCATAGACACATTCACACATGCGCATAGACACGCACACACTTATCAGCCGTTTGTTAATTGCTACTGTGGCACCGTATAATAGATAGTGCTCACTAATGTGTGGACACAAACCTGTAGATAGGAGAGTGGATGGATATATTTGTGAACACACACACACGCACTCCAAACACACCACAAGACACACATGCGCGCACACACACACACACACACAGACATACTACACGTCAGAATCACTCTCCCATTTACACACACCAGACGCACCCTGACTAAATATGTATCGCGCCACTACTTCCAGTGGGAATATGTCCAGTGAGAACCAGGAAAAACATACCTGAGCGAGCGTTTACTATGCACCAGGCGTGACCGGGCCTGTCGGCCTGCTGCCGTCTGCCCACGGCCGGCGGTAGTCCCATCAACCTTGACACCCAAACAACATGAAATGAAACTTATTTCTGACTTAAAATATAAGCAGGGAGGGAATGATGTCAGTCCCTGCTTAGGTGTGTGTGTTTGTGTTTTTTCTCTGTGTGTGTGTGTGTGTGTGTGTGTGTGTGTGTGTGTGTGTGTGTGTGTGTGTGTGTGTGTGTGTGTGTGTGTGTGTGTGTGTGTGTGTGTGTGTGTGTGTGTGTGTGTGTGTGTGTGTAAAAAATAACTTCACACGGTGTCTCTTTTTACAATTAATTTGTTACCAGCATTCGTAGTGTTGATCATCAAAGACGTTGACGTCACTTAGCAACCGAAGGCGCTGGGGGTTGATAAGTAACCGGACTACTTGTGGAGTCATAACAAAGACGGCACAAAATCCACTTTCCTTGACAGCGGTGAATTATTCTCAACAACGGGGAATTATCAAATATAATTCACAGCAGGAAGTTGTGACAGGCTCATGCAAGTGAACGGAGCGTTCCTCGGCATTGAGAAGAGCCATGTAATAAATATATTAGGGCTGTCAAGCGATTAAAATATTTAATCACGATTAATCGCATTAATGCCATAGTTAACTCACGATTAATCGCGATTAATCTTTTTTTTTATTTTCTATGCTAAATATCCCTTGAATTCTTTGTCCCATTAATTTTTTTTTTTAGATTGGTTTGCGTTAACGCCGTTAATAACGCGTTTAACTGACAGCTCTAATATATATATACAGTGTGTGTGTATATATATAATTGTGTGTGTGTGTGTGTGTGTCAGGCGAAGCAGCGCTACGAGAAGGCTCTGGAGGAGCTGAACCGCTGTAACCCCCGCTACATGGAGGACATGGAGCAGGTGTTCGACCTGACGCAGGACGCCGAGCGAGGACGCCTGCGCTTCTTCAAGGAGGTGCTGCAGGACATCCACACACACCTGGACCTGTCCCGCCAGGAGGGGTAGGAGACGCACACACACACACACACACACACACACACACACACACACACACACACACACACACACACACACACACACACACACACACACACACACACACACACACACGCGTGGACACACAGACGCAGACACACAGACGAGCAGACGAGCACACACACAGACACAAACACGCAAACACACACACACACTCCTACCTTGACCAGTCCTGCCAAGACGGGTAGGACAGACAGATAGACAGTCAGACACACACACACACGTGTAGGACGCACACAAGACGGGTGGGACACACACACCTGTCCTGCCAAGACGGGTAGGAGGGAGACACAGACACACACTTTGTGTAGACGCACACACACACACACACACACACAGATTGGTGGGATTTTAATGATTTGCCCTAATGCTAAATCCATGCTCAAACTACATTAACATTTGTTCTGTGCGGGGGATAGACGGGTGTGTGTTTGAGCGAGTCTGAGAGTGACTCGACCACTTTTGCGGTTTTCCATTAACTATTATTTTCCCTCTCCCCTCATATTTATTTAAATGACTCATCGTTCCCATGGTGACACTGTTTGCTAATGAACAAGTGCACCGCTGTCTCAATATTGGTTGGAATTTGACTTCAGATATCGAACCTGTTCATGTTGCGGAATTCATGGATTTTACTTCAGCCCAGCATTGTGAGTTCAGTACCATATATTTATTTGGGTCATATGATAGCTGGTAGCTGAATGTGGTGTCAAGTATATCGGCATTGTTATTTTAAGAACCGGTTATGTCAATGTCAATTGAACCTGCAAGAGTTGAATGCTGGGACGATTCCGTCTCTAGTAAGGCACACCCTGTGGCGGTCACAGGGTGTGTCCAGGGAAAAGAAAACGAATGTGCTTTGGAAATGTCAGAATTTACCTCTGCGGAGGGCTGGAATCTGGCCACTGCTCTACAGCACCACCTAGAGGTTGGATATGGTATCTGTATTTTTCTTTTCTATTTCAACCACTTTAAGGCAAATCTACTCTGTCTTTTAGTGGGGAGGTTGTCTTTTTAATTTAAACAGGCCTTGCACACACACACACACACACACACACACACACACACACACACACACACACACACACACACACACACACACACACACACACACACACACACACACACACACACACACACACACACACACACACACACACACACACACACACACACACACACACACGCAGTCCCCATCATTCCATCTATTTCATTCAAACCTTTATGGATTTCATTAGAAGCGGAGGGTTTAATGGGGGGGCGTGTGACGCACATGTGTTGTTTTCTTTATAAAAGAAGCCCGTGAGGGAGCCCGGGTGTATGGTTGAAGGACATTGCTCCAACACCTCAAACCTAACTCTATTGGATCATGGAGGGCTGTTCTTTTGACCTCTCTGGAAGCTTATCTAAGGTGGCCTGGTTGAGAACCTGACCTTTGACCTCAGACCGGGTGTCACTCAAACGTCACGTACTGAAATCAAACGCTGTGAAACGCAGAAGAATAAAGATAACTTTTCTTGCATATCGTGGTTGTTTGTGATGAGGTGCTCACCGTGTGACTGTGGTGCTCTGATGTGGAAGGTTCCAGAGCCTGCACCAAGACCTGGGGCAGACCATCAACGCAGCCAACGACGTGGAAGACCTGAAGTGGTGGAGGAACACCCACGGGCCCGGCATGAGCATGAACTGGCCCCAGTTTGAGGTAAACATCACGCTGGCACTTTGCTCGCTCAGTCGTCTCATTCACCCGGCTCACTCACTTTCTAGCTCGCTCATTCACTCACTCATTGGCTGGTAACCGGAAGGATGCTAGTTCGATCCCCGGCTCCTCCTAGCAGAGTGGCAAGGTGTCCCTGAGCGAGACGCCTCACCCTGAATGCTCCCAGCGAGCTGCCTGTCGCCTTCCATGGCCGACACCGCCTAGCGAGCGAATGCGTGCATGAATGGGTGAATGTTCCGCAATATTGTAAAGCACTTCGAGGGGCAACGGGTTAGAAAAGAGCTGTAAGAATGCAGTCCATTCACAATTCATTCAATGAACCTCCATTCATTCATTTAATTTCGGTCTAGCATTACAACCCAAGTGTCCACTTCCAGTCCTTTTTTTCCTAGGACAGTGTTTCTGAGGGGCTGCGTGGTACTTGGCGTATGAGGCGCTACGACCCACGAGGAATGCATGTGAATCGAGCAGCTCGGAGTGAAAGCCTTGTTGTGTGACCGGGGGGGGGGGCTTGAGTGGGCCTTAGAATGGCTGTCGGAGGAATGAGCCAAAGACCCTCTTCCTCATGAGCACACACTTCCACACACGTTCTCCGCAGCACCCTAGTTAGCGCCCATTAGAGAGAACTCGCGCTATGATGGTTCACCGAGAGGTTTTCACACGCCCCGCTCGGTTTCCTGTAAAAAAACAAAAAACCAAATGAACAGGAATTCTCTCTTTTATATTTATTGGCGCCTTTTCATTTTACGTTTGATGTGTCCTTCCCCTGCTGGGGGCTTAATACAGGGAGCCAAAGTATACAGTCAGAGTCAACTTTGAGGAACACGGAACACATTTAGCCTCTTGGGGATGCCAGATTAGGGGTGATCAGCGGATTTATCATCCTCCATTATTGACCCTGCGAAAGAAAAATAGAAACCTCTATCTAAATAGAACTTGGTTATGTTTTTCTTTATAATCTCCTCTATGATTCCACGTGGGTTGTGAGGCCGTGCGGTAGCCTTCTATGCAAGCGTCTGTGTGACCACAAAGGCCTAACCCGACCGACGAACATCGCCCGGAGCGCTGGAAATAGGGCTGACGGCAGCATGTTGGTGTGTGTGCATCACCCAGTCTGAATGGGCCCGCTGGCTACACCTGGCCGCCCCCACAGGGACTGGGGAGGGGCCAGAGAGCTGCCATGTCCTCAGGAATCTCTTGGAATTTCCCTCAGCTCACACACACAGAGGGAGGCATTGTCCTGGTGTCTCTCTCTCGCTCTCGCTCTCTCAACGCACACGTACACACATGCGTGTGTACGTGTGCGTATGTGTGTACGTGTGTGGACACATGCGCCCACACAAGCCCACACGCATGTGTGTACGTGTTCAGACACATGCGCCCACACAAGCGCACGCACACCTACTACACTGTTCTGTGTTTTTATTTTGAGAAACCGTATCGTACTGTAGAACAGTTCCCGCCGCGTCTAGGTTACTGGCACACTGCCACAGCTTAGTCTGCGGGGCGCGCGGGGGGGGGGGGGGGGGGGGGGCTTGTAGTGAGCAATCATTTTCTGTTGAAATCCTTCATCGTGTGTGTGTGTGTGTGTGTGTGTGTGTGTGTGTGTGTGTGTGTGTGTGTGTGTGTGTGTGTGTGTGTGTGTGTGTGTGTGTGTGTGTGCGTGTGCGTGCGCTCAGGAGTGGTCCCCGGATGCGAGTCGCTCCATCAGCAGGAAGGAGAAGGGTTGTCATGACGAGGACAACGTGGTCACCCTCACCAACATCGTGCCGTCCGGTGCAGAGGATGCCCCGCCCACTCCGACCCCCACCATCCTGGACACAAGCAGGTGAATACGTAAATACTGTGTGTGTGTGTGTGTGTGTGTGATACACCCCTTGCCCACTGCATCCGTCCGTTGACGGATGTCATTGACTTTGCCTGGGGCCATCCCGCAATGCATTGTGGGTCCGTCCGTTCTGTCGGCTCCGTCTCCTGCGTTCAGAGGTTGAGAAAATGTATCATCAAAATCCTCATAGCTATACGTAACTGAGTCGGACTCGGACTAGGAGTGGATCTGAAACCCACTTCCTCCAAACAGCGCTCGCGTGATATTTAGGCTACCAGGAACAGCAGAGTGCACTATCTATCTCCTGGCTTTTATCCCGTCAGAGTGTGTGTGTGTGTGTGTTTTTGTGTGTGTGTGTGTGCCCTCGCGGGGCCCACCCCAGTATTTAAACTCTCTGTACTTGGCCTGACTTCACACTCTTAATTGCTAACTTAAATCGCTGACTCAGGCTTCAGAGGTTGCGTGTTGTTGTGTTTCCTGTGTGTGTTTGGGAGGGGGTGGGGGGGGGGGGGGGGGGGGGGGGTCAGACATGCTCCCGCTGGGCTCTTCAAAAGAGAAGCACCCTGTCTCTCTCTCCCTCCCCGCGGCCCCATTAGGCCCCAGTAGCACGGTTCCTCTCCCACACCCCTCCCTGCAGGGCCCGCGCCTCGCTCCCTACGGTCATTATCACTGCCCCGGAATAGCAGGGCCACTGTTCACCACGTTGTTCGGCCCGCTCATGGACTGCTCCTCTCCTGAATGGCTACAACCTTTCAGAGGGGTTATTAAAGATCATCGTTAGAATGTTAACTGAACAAAAGGTTGTGTTCCCCTCGCTCCTTGACCTGGTTCGGGAGCTGAGGGGCCTCACCATGAACCAGCAGAGGTGCATGATGGGATACCATTTCTGCCCTGCATGCCCTTGCCCATTTTGACCCAAATTAGTATTCAGTTCGATATGAATAAATCTTTCATGTCATAAATATTTGGCCTGTTAAGCCCTTTGAGACCGTGATGGTGATTAAGGGCTATACAAATAAAATTGAATTGAATGAATGCTGGAAACAGAATCTGGGCAATGATTCTGCGTCACTTTTACCTTTTTTATTGAAGTTGTTTCACTGAGACAATCGTTGACCTTGCTTGAGCTGCTGCCCCAGCGACCCTATCCCGGCGAGCAGGTGACGATGCGGATGAGGGCACTCAGACAATCAACAGATCATCTGAAATTGCATTCTGAATCAGCAGAGATAAAAATACTGATCAGGGAAGTATGATGAAGAACGCGTGCAATGTGGTTATGTTCCATCTGACTTTAGGCCTACGCTTCAAGGTCCTGAGTTTCAGTTCACACCGGTCAAAGGAATACTGTTAAGGTCACGCTTTGGTCCACGCTGTTTCATCACATCCTGCTCAGAACAGTAGCTGGAGCGAACAGGCAAGCTAGACGCTTATCGCAGTGTAGGTTAATGCCGATGGACATGAGCACAGACTAACGGACACCAGAGGGAACGCCCTCCACGCACACACACACACACACACTAGGGCTGGGTGATTTGGCTTAAAAATAAAATCTCTGATTTTTTCAAACCAAACCCGATTTTAATAGATTTATTTTCTATAAATCACAAATATATATATATTTTTAAGTTTGGATTTTATTTGAAGATTAACAAAAGCAAAATTTGACAGACTTTAGCTTAACTCTAAATACTCACTATTTTCAGTACATGCTGCCATGTTGTCATTTTAATTAAAAAAAAAAAAATTGATTATTGACCATGAATTCGATTACGATTAAAAATCTATTAATCGCACCAGCTCTAACGCACACACGCACACGCACGCGCACACGCACGCGCACACGCACGCAATCAACCCAAAGCCAAGTCT
>NC_079425.1:3617528-3637528 GCF_026213295.1 Gadus chalcogrammus
GATCACATGGTCTCATCGCTCGGTGAAGGTTACCCCCGACAACTAAAAGCAGCCGGGTGTGGTCGTTGTGTGTTTATATATGTTACCTGCTTTGGTCACCTGTTGAAAGAGTAAAAAAACAGTTGTTGAGTTATGGTAGGTTTAACGTTGTTGATGGATATTTAGCCTTGGCAGTGCGTTCAACTCTGTGATGATTGATTTGTTCTATGAATCAGCTTCCTCTTCTGCTATTTCTGCTATTATCTGAAAAATATATATATATATGTTGTCAATCACACTCAAATGAATGAGTTTTTAGTTTAAAAAAATATTTCCTTGTTGAGGCAATCTAATCTTTTATTTGTTGGTCCGTTTCTTTTTGTTGCTAAACTGACAAAAGGGAGCGAGGGCATGAGTGGTTTTCTAGTTCATTTTGAGATTGTTTCCCAAGATGTGTGCCTGTGTGTGTTTGTGTGTGTGTGATATATTGGCCACTGCTAACCCTGTGCACCGATGCTGGAGCTAACCCGTGTACCCTCTCAATAAAACCATTGAGAAAACTACTGCAGTGATTTTGATCTTTGATACAAAAACTGAAAATGTGTTTCTCTGTTAGCTCCTATGAACCATATGGTGCGCTTTGGGCGCATTGAGAGGTAAGCAATGCTGTTCTGCATGAATAATATAAAACATGTGTTTTTAGTGGGGAGGAAGTAGTTTGGATTTAAACAGGTCTTGGACGGACACACACACACACACACACACACACACACACACACACACACACACACACACACACACACACACACACACACACACACACACACACACACACACACACACACACACACACACACACACACACACACACACACCTATCCATCCAGGGATTTTTACTCCTCTTACTTTTATGTGTAGTTTTTGTTTTGTCCTCTAGATGTCCTCATTTTTTACGTTGAGTATTATTTCCCTGAATTTTCTCTACCTGCTGTGTCTAACCCTAACCCGATCTAAACTCTATCATGCACCCAAACACGGCAGCGTTTGGGTTTCCTCCCTCGGACTCTAGCGCAGCCACAGGCGCGTTGGGCGCGTTGAACCATTTTTGTGACACAAGTTAGGCGTGGTTGGTGTGGCCGTACCATTAGTCGATTGATCCATGATGAATGCAACAATTGCCTCGCAACTGGCTGTTTATATCTAGCCGGTGCCATGTTTGGGTGTGTGTCTGTGCCGTAAAGCATTTTCGAAACTACAATCATTTTCGAGGATACATCCGTTGCGTCACATCCGGATTGTGTCGGTCCGAACAGAGCAAGTTGCATATGCGCTTTTTCACTGGAGAGGCGACATGGGTAAATGACACACCCACCAATCGACCCAGAAATGGATGCAGAACCATCAGCATAACTCTCAACCTGCATACTTAATGTAATTTTGGCTAAAAAAGTTGCAGAGTGGGCCTTTAAGTTCAACCTCGTTTTGGTCTATTTAGGTCAGCCCTTTCAGTTTCCCTGTTGGCAGATTGTCTGTGGTTTGTAGCAGGTCCCAGTATTTCCCTAGCAGTTTATTCCTATGGTTCCCTCCTACTAGTCTTGATTCTTCCTGTACGTTCCAGTTTCCACTTGTGTCAACTGATTTTTGTTCCTGTTTTTCGCACCATATTCTATTTACATTTTCATGGACCGTCTTCCTTTCTTATGTCTGTTTTGGATCTAAACACACTCTTGTAATGATTTTCGTTTTTACGTAACATTGATTGTATGCAGGCCCGTCGAGAGAAGGCAAGCAAACCAAGCAATTGCTTGGGGCCCCGAGCTGGCCTGGAGCCCCAAGACAACGACTGGTTATGAATAAAATGCAACTGCAAACTGATCGGCGATCTAGTCCTAGGGCGGCAAATGTGTTGTGGGCGCCCTCTGGTGGCGCTCTTCATTAATTAATTTATATGAAACAAGCGAAATAAAACCTGTTTACCAAACATGTTGCCAAATGGAATGGACAAGGGAGGCGATTAATTGTTGATTGTTGTGTTAATTGTTTACCGCACCTTCCTCCTGTGTCACGAACTACAGACATTCACAAGCTGAGCTCCTCGGTGAACTGCATTGCTGATCTTTGGAAGAGAACTGTATCTTACTAGACTGTCGCCAATGTCATTAGTGAATGATCTTGTGATGACTGTGATGGTAAGTACGCTTGACAGGTCAAGCTCACATTTGAAAGCAAGAAATGCTATATATGTCTGGTCTCTCAGAAGATTGCAAAATATGTAAGTGAAGAATCGATGTGTTTGTTTCCATTGCCTGCCTGTAACAAAGTGACGGACATGCACATACTACATGTGGTAACAAACAGAAGCACAGGTCACGCAGTATAATTGAGCACAAAAAAATTGAATTATGACAAATCATTGTTCCTCAAGCCGGTTTCTTCTAGTAATAAAAACACATCGTGTAACAGTGATTTAAGATCACTGTTTAAGATATTTACAGTTTTTCTCGATTGTATACACCCAGAAAATGGAACTATGCACACAATTCTGAAAACTTGAAGCTCATGTATCAACTACAAGACTCCAGACTGCTAAACTCTTACCACAATTCCACTGTTTTTACATTTTTGCCAAACTGAGCACAAATCTCATCATTTAGCACACTTGGTTCACCTGGATCACACTGGCCTTCAAAACGCAACAACTAATTACCAATAAGTCTAACTAATTTCTCACCGGATCAGGATTGGAGATGGGATACATACTGATTTACATGTAGATCTGTTTCACCTCATTTATCAAAAAATCACAATCGGCATGGTCAAAATGTCAGACTAGCTTTATTATCAGAATATAAGGTTAGGAGTGTTTTCAGGGATGATTGCATTTTATAAGTAGTTCTAAGATAGACTGAATATATACCAGTTATACCAGTAATATAAGTTAATTTGCTCACACTTTAGAAAATAAATACCTAACATTATTTGTGTTTTAGTTTGATAATGGTCTTTGAATCCACATCTGTTAGACTGCAATGTCTTTTGAACCCTGACCAGTTGTCAAATCCGAAGTCTTTATGGGTGCTATTGGCAACCTAAGACTTTGCGAAATTGTACATTCTGACAGCAAAGATATATTCCTATATTCCCCTTCCAAATTCACTCCGTTGCACAAATGCATGTCTTTACTCACTCATTCCTCTTTTTATTCCCTGAACTCTTGTCTTATGTTCATCACAAAATGAAAACCTTACTATGAAACCCTAGAGTATAGCGTTTGAAAGGGGTAGAACTATATATAAGTTCAATATCAAACAAGTCAGCATGTATGGTTGCAAACAAACAAACAAACAAACTATTATTAATATTTACAAACTATTAAATATTGCCAACAGCCTGTCCAAAACCACATTACACCCAAAAATCCAACTGAACTAACATTTTCTCAGCTACAGTTTTACTTTGGTGATCCCTGAAATCCTTTAGGTGGTCACCAAATATATTTCTAGAAAAAAAAAAACCTGTTCATGAGCCTATATTCCCGCAACGTCAATATCTGTGGTACTGGCAGCCATTTTGTCATTGCACGCGGCGGCCCCAATTATGTTTACAGAACACGTTTAATGGAGGCGGAAAAACGTGTCCCCTCCACACCTCAAGGTTTGTCACAGAGGTCACGTTTCTCTCATCATCTCATCATTCATCCTTTGTCAGGAACAATCGAACAAAATACCTTTTCAGCTCCCCTGTTTCCTCATAACACACTGAAAGAGCTTATAGTGTGAAAGGAAGAAATCTGTTGTTACTTTGTTTGATGGTCAATAATAATGGTGGGTGACTGCACCAGAACATTGGCGACGTCGTATGTACTATAAAGTACGCCTGTAGGTTTGGGAATGTGGGTATTGTTGTTTCAGAGTTGACAAGTAGTGAGAACAATGAGCATCTGTTGCTTGCCTTTCCACCTGTTCCCAGCATTGGTCACTTCCTTGATCAGTTTTCAGGTTCTGGGAAATGCCATTTTGTTTATTGATGTGACGCTCACCCACCTATACAAACTAACCAACATCTCTCCCCTCACAGATACTATGGCCTTCTTAAGAATCAAAATCTGAAAATGATATTGGCCAAAGTACTAATCTACAAGGAACTGAATTTGAACCACTAACAATTATTAACATATTACATAAATATAATTAAGTTTTGCAGTGGAGCGCTTATTTATAAGCCACGTAAATATCAGGATAAACAGGTAGTTTGTAAAAATCAGCAGCACTCTAAGATATATGTGAGGGTAGGCCACCATCATACTGTCCTGCAGGGTAAAGGTCCTGTCGCTAACTTACTGAGCTGTGAGGATATCTGTTTTTGGTTTACTGTGCCTGTGTAGGGGACGTTTTACAGCATCTTGGTTGGACGGAAGGCTTTCGGTTTTTTAACTCAGAATCTCCCTCATGAAAGGTTGTCTACAAAGGTTTTTATGAAAAGCTGTGAGCTATGCTGTGATATTTTGGGGGGTCATATTTTCAGAGACAAATTCAAAGTTTAAACTCTTTATTTCAGATCTTTTACTCCCTAAACCCGTTCAACACAATGCTTCTTAATGAGCTTATTTTGTCACCATGTTAGAGAATGCATATTTCCCTTAAGCTGCCTTTACATAGAGGAATGCCCCAAAGGATACCTTTTGTCCACCACGTCAAGTGAAAGACAAGTGTTATGTCCACCACGTCAAGATGATGCAACGGTGTTTTGTCGCCAGTCCATCTGATGTTGTTACAGAGGACATGTTAGGAGAACAAAGGAAAGGCAGACAGGAGGACAAACAGTTGAATCGGGGAAGGGCTATGACGTTAACATTTTCTTTAATGTACAGAATGACCATGCGTCTTTTCTGATCAAATAAAAAAATAAAACACTTGAAGTTGAACCAAAAAGGGGATTCTACAGCACTGTATGGAGGTGGGGGGGCCGGCGCTTCTTCTAGTGAGCCCCTCTCCCTGTGTGTGTGTGTGTGTGTGTGTGTGTGTGTGTGTGTGTGTGTGTGTGTGTGTGTGTGTGTGTGTGTGTGTGTGTGTGTGTGTGTGTGTGTGTGTGTGTGTGTGTGTGTGTGTGTGTGCGCATTTTTTTGTGTGCTTGCGTACATTTGTATGTATGTTTGTGTGTGCGTGCGTGTGCATGCATGCGTGTACCCTTTCCATACGGGCGTACTCCGCACAGCAGTACTGGTTCGACGGGTCATTATGCTTCGATTTTCTATTGTTTCGACACTTTTCTCTCAGAGTAAATACCGTTATCATTTGTCACATTACACCCAAGCCCACACCCATGCACTCATACAACGGAGGAGGATTTTGCAGACGGAAACCCCCCCAATTCATCAGAGGTCCACCCATGGCGTCCATAAAAGAAGAGGGCAAGACGCTTCTGTGTGCAGCCTTCGACTCTCCTGAAGAGGTAAGGGGAAATCCTTATCTTGCTGTCCCCCCCTCGCACATGGGGGACACTGACACAACAGCTGTGCTCATCTGCTTCTTTCTTCTTTTGATTTCAGCGAATCTGTTCAGATCCTTGGACCGAAAGAGAAGATAAGTTCGAGTGACTTCATCATGGTTTCCTTCGCCAATCTCATCCTCGTCCTCTCTTTGGCTTCAAGTGCTGTCTTCTGCCTTCCTTCGGTAAGACCCTCTCTGTCTTTGTTTCTGTCTCTTCCTCCATCTCTCTGTCTCTCTCTCTCCCTCCATCTCTCTGTCACTCTCTCTACCTCCATCTCTCTCTATACCTCCATCTCTTTGTCTCTCTCTCCCTCACCATCGGTTTCTCTCTCTGTCTTTGTTTCTCTTTCCCTGTCTCTCTCTCTACCTCCATCAATGTCTCTCTCCCTACCCCCGTCTCTGTCTCTGTCTCCATCTCCCCCTCCATCTCTGTCTCTCTCTCTCCAAAAATCTCTCTGTCTCTGTCTCTCCCTCCATCCCTCTGTCTCTCTCTCTCCCCCTCTATCTGTTTATCTCTGTCGCTCGCTCTTTCTCTCCCTCTTTCTCAGAGAGGTAAACATAGTTGTGCCTATCCACACACACGCACGCACGCACACACACACACACACACACACACACACACACACAAAACAAAAACCTGCATGTGTTGATTTGTTTTTCCCCCCCTGCAGGGTGAGAGAAACAGCACATCAGGGGAGGATGATGAAAACGAAATTGGTGAGTTGTTCTGGAACAACGACACACTGGCCGTGACCTCCATCCTGCTCTGCATCGCTCTGTCAGTGGCTCCCTCTGTGATTCGTAGAGGGGAACACAACCCACAAGTCTTTACATAAGCCAGAGACGATATATTTCGACAGGAGGGGCGGCAGTAGCTCAGAAGGTAGAGCGGGTCGGCTGGTTCGATCCCCGGCTCCTCCTAGCGTGTCGAGGTGTCCCTTAGCGTGACGCCTCACCTGGACTGCTCTGAGGCGTGGCGTCCCCTTGTCTGTATGATCTATAGATCATCATCATGATATTAACCCACCATCGCTGCCGACGAGGAGACTCAACTTCCTTTCCTGTCCTTTGTCGACAACGCCTCCTCAATGTGTTTCAGATAGCTACGAGGAGGAGACTGAGGCAACCCAGGGGGCCACGGAATACATCGAGGCTGCAAACGCCGGACTGGGTACGTGTGTGTGGGGCCATCCCCCCGGGAAGCAAACAGGGACCCTCGTCGTCCTCTCCTCGTCCTCGTCCTTCCTCGTCCGGTCGCCGTGATGTGCGGTCGATTTATGTAAATGTGTATTTCTACAGCGCGTCTGAGGAGCGGACCACGCATCACACATGGAGACATCGCCCAGACGAGCGGCCTGACGTCCACTCGGAACGCCGCTCCCTGCACGGCCAAAGGCTGCACCTGGCCAAAGAGCTCCAGAGGCTATGTCTACGTGCCTATTCAAATCTCCAGAAGATACAGTAAGTCACTGAATATTCGCCTCTGTTTGTGTGTTTGTTTGTGTGTGTGTGTGTGTGTTTGTGTGTGTGTGTGTGTGTGTGTGTGTGTGTGTGTGTGTGTGTCCACGCCTCTCTGTGTGTGTGTGTGTGTGTGTGTGTGTGTGTGTGTGTGTGTGTGTGTGTGTGTGTGTGTGTGTGTGTGTGTGTGTGTGTGTGTGTGTGTGTGTGTGTGTGTGTGTGTGTGTGTGTGTGTGAAGCTACAGGGAAAGCTAGCATGTATTCCCACTGCAGATCACACAGTTTCTCACACAATATTCAAGAACTATGCAGTTGATGAGGATATTCTTACATTTGCAGTTAAAGCCAGATTACAAGTTCTTCCAACCAGACTCAATCTCTCTCTGTGGTACCCTAACAGATTTCCTCCTCATTGTCTGCACCACGACAACTCAACCATAGAATCACTGTCACATATTCTGAATGGCTGCCATGTATACAAGGGCATGTATATTTCCAGACATGATAGAATTGTTGATTTACTGGTTAAGAACATGCTTTTATATACCCCACCTTCCTCCGTTAAAGTATATACCCATTCAAGGGTTTCATCTGACATGTTCACTCTGTGCAATAACGAAGTTGACTATTTTTCAAATGTGACAGCCAATACACCAGATGTTATTGTTGTTGATGAGGTAAGCAGAGAAGTCACCATCTTAGAAGTAAGCTGTACGTTTGACTATAGTCTGGAGGAGGCATTCCTTGCCAAGGTTACAAAATACCAACTTCTCAGAAATGAGATTGCACAACTGGGGTACACCTGCAAACTACTTGTGTTTATATTTGGAAGCCTTGGCCATGTCCACAGACTCGTCATAAGGGGTTTGCAGATGGCTGGAATTCCGAAGCCAAAAGCTAAAGCACTTGCAAAATTCTGCTCCATATCTGTATTAATAGGCAGCCGCCACATATGGAGGAGACGCTGCTTCCTGTATCCATAGACTGAGATCAGACATGTCAAAGAGATTCTGGGCTTGATGAGTGCATCTACCAGTGTTTGTGTTCAAGATTTGTTATTGTAAAATGTGAACATAAATAAATTACTAAAATGTGTGTGTTCTAACCCTTCCTCCGATCCCATTCCCTCTTTGTGTCTGAAGGCAGTGAGGAGCGAACTGTGCTCATTCAGAGCCTGGTGGAGTTCCACTCAGTCTCCTGTATTCGCTTCGTCTGGAGGCGTGGGCATCGGGACTATCTCAGCATCTATCCTTCCACCGGGTAGGAAGCTCTCACCGCTGCACTCACATATTCTACTCCACCTGCTTTGTTTTGTTTATTAAGTTATTATGTTCTGTGTGTGTGCCTGTGTGTGTGTGTGTGTGTGTGCGTGTGCGTGCGTGCGTGCGTGCGTGCGTGCGTGTGTGTGTGTGTGTGTGTGTGTGTGTGTGTGTGTGTGTGAGAGACAGGTGCTGGTCCTATGTAGGTCGCCAGGGAAGACGTCAAATGATCTCCATCCAGCAGCGCGGGTGCGTTCACCCCGAGGTGATCCAGCATGAGATCCTGCACGCCCTGGGCTTCCACCACGAGCAGGCGCGCTCCGACAGAGACGACCACGTCCAAATCCAGACCAAGAACGTTAACCCAGGTTCGCTCACCCAAGCAATAGCTTTTTAATCTTTAGTTTTACAGAAAGAGAAATGGAAGAAGGAAAGTGGGATGTGGATTGACTTAATTGCATTACAATTCCATTTTTCTTACCATTATCGTGATTTAAATTCCTGAATAAGTTATTATTGAGACGGTTAGCAGTAATTGTATGCATGCTATACTATTGACATCACAATACCATGCCCTCACATTCATGTTTTAGTTATCATTGAGAAGGTTAGAAATAATTGTATGTATATAATGATATTGACATCATAGTACTTGGTCTCACGTCTCTCTTTCTTAACAGAAAACCTGCACAACTTCGATAAGGTGGACACCAACAACCTGGGCACCCCGTACGACTACAGCTCCATCATGCACTACGGCAGGTCAGTGTGTGTGCCTGCGCGACCCCATGTGTGCATCCATTCAAATGCTATTATAATGTATGATCATGTATGCTACTTTTTGTTCATCTTCTGCCTAGATACGCGTTCTCCAAGCAGTACGGAGTTCTGCCCACCATCGTCCCCACCCCCGACTCCACGGCAGTCATCGGACAAGCCACCGAGATGAGTGGCAACGACATCGAACGGCTCAATCAACTCTACC
Organism: Gadus chalcogrammus; assembly: GCF_026213295.1. Lineage (NCBI taxonomy): Eukaryota > Metazoa > Chordata > Actinopteri > Gadiformes > Gadidae > Gadus > Gadus chalcogrammus. The sequence continues at coordinate 3,626,699 of NC_079425.1, forward strand.
AGTGCAGTGAGTAAAAATACCGATACGACACCAACAGGCAGCAGATCAGCGTCAATCAAACGAGGTGGTCTGTAGAGCAACAGATTCAAAGCTTCTCTGTCTAATGAGCAGCATCTGGCTCAGGAGGTAGAGCGTGTTGGCTGGTAACCGGAAGGTCGCTAGTTCGATCCCCGCCTTCTCCCAGTGTGAGTGTCGAGGTTACCCTTTTAGCAAGGCACCACACCCTGACTGCTCCTGACGAGCTGTCTGTTGCCATGCATGGTTGACACTGCCGTCGGTGTGTGAATGGGTGTATGTTAGGCAATATTACAAAGTGCTTTGAGTGGCCTCCGGTTAGAAAAGTGCGATATAAATGCAATCCATTTACCATGCATAACGTGTTATGATGTTCTCTTACAGGTGACTAGTGAGTTGAAGACAGGATACAATGCTCTGATGGACGATGCACTTGCTTACACCCTCTCCTTTACTTTTAAAAGCTAATGGGATCAACAGGTTTTTCCAAGGGCTGGGACTATAGCATTGGTCTTCCCTCCCTTCTGTTATTCCCTTTACTAAATCCAGCGCAGATGGATCCCACTAATTGTCCTTGGAAGACTTCCATCTTGTATTCTAATGGGAAATAATTCATGGGTTTTTTTACGGGCTTGCTTTGTTTGGAATGACTTCTTAGGGATGACATTGAGGTTCCCCCCTTCCCCCACCCCCCTTTACTGTCTTAAGACTTAATTAATAAATGCTGATAAAAAAAATAAACCTGGCTTGCAAGATCAACATTCATTTGCATATAAATGCAATAACCAACCCTGTACGATTATGTTCAATTATGATATGATATTTGTGTGTGTATGAGTTTGATATTTTTGCAGTTAGGCCTAAGCGTGTGTGCGTGCAGTAGTGTGTGTGTGTGTGTGTGTGTGTGTGTGTGTGTGTGTGTGTGTGTGTGTGTGTGTGTGTGTGTGTGTGTGTGTGTGTGTGTGTGTGTGTGTGTGTGTGTGTGTGAACAGTGTATGCATGCATGCAGAACTGGTCTGTAGCGAAACCAGTGATGTCATAGTCAACTGCCATCATGCTATAAGATGGACCTGTTGAGGTTGCAGCCAAAAAGGAAATTAAGGAAGCGAAACTGTATCCACATTTTAGCAGCATTTCTGACCTCAACAACAAACTATCAACACTTTCTTCAGTTTAAGAACTGCCTCAGCTAAGCCTAGATGATGAAAAGAAATATGCAAAAATCTATCCCAGATGGATACATATATAAGTATATCAAAATAGTCACAGGAATAATATACATTCAGTGATTATGACGTTTTTTTGGTGGGCCGACACATTCATGATTTAGAATGTGAGGAAATGTGCTATATCTAAAGATATTGAGATCTTTTTGTCTAACCATAACTTTATATAGAGAATACAGTGCTATTATTGGACAATAGACAATACTATCATACCGTTTCGAGGAAAGCGAGAAGGTATGTGAACTAGTGCTGTCAAGCGATTAAAAATGTAATCGCGATTAATCGCATTAATGTCATAGTTAACTTAACCGCGAGTAATCTCGATAAATCGCAGATTTTTTTCTATGCTAAATATCCCTCGATTTCTTTGTCCAATTAATTTTTCGCATTTTAATGCTCTTATCAACATGGTGAAGTGCATCGGCTTGTCTTGTGCAAAAGCTACATTGGCATGTACTGATCAAAACAGGACGGTACAAAAAGCCTATAGTGCAATTAAACGATGAACATACAAACATACTGCCTTGAACATAGCAGTCAGGCTACTGCTTATTTGTTTTGAGCCAAAGAACCCTACATAATAAGTATATATTTTTAGTTCAATGTATTTTAAAATAAAAACGAGTAAACTATACCATGGTCTTAAATAGATAAGCCTAACCCTCTAAATACAGGCCTATTATTTGGAAGGAAGTGTCAAATATGCATCATAGCACACATAAAACACACCCACATACTCCACTTTCAGTGTATTTTATTTCATGAAAGCTAATCCCCTACTCTTACTGAATTTCATTTCATGAAAGCTAAATCCAGCGTTGCTGTTATAGGCCAACATCAGCACATATTGAGAACTGCCCTGAACTGAAATAATACCAGAAAAAGATCAAACCATCTTCCCCATATATATATATATGGCTCAATGTGTTGGGCTTCTTGTCATCATTATTTTTTGAAAGTCAAACCATTTAAATAATTAAATTAATTCAACTTAAATCGACTATTACAATTTTAACCTTGGACTAGGCTACTGCCTTGTCTGCATATGTTTTATTTTCTATTAATTAATTTTTAATTAATTTGATTGTATGACAATGTTCATATGTGAAGCACTTTGAGTCTGCCTTGTGTATGAAAAGTGCTATATAAATAAAGTTGCCTTGCCTTGCCTTGCTATACAAATTTAAATGGACCCAACAACCAGGTATGCATTAAAACTGTCTTAAATGACAACGTATGTAATGATCCTTTGTTAATTTAACTTTAGCATGAGGTGCGCCCCCTGTAGCCAAACAACCAGCAACGTTCACAAGTATGTTTAGGTCCTACACACCAGACTTTGAGCTGCCTGCTCTTGTATCCCCCTACACATACATGTAGCGCCTGTCTCTACCACACGCCAAATGACAACCTAACTATGACACCCTTGCATCAGGGTGACAATGGCGCAAATGTAGTACAGTCTGTCTCCAGTTGAGTTGAGTATAGCATTTGAAAGGGGTAAAAGTATATATATGTTCAATATTTTTTAGCGCATCACTCTTCCACAAGGCTGGATCTCAAGTGGTGCGGGCCTCGAACTGAAGACCTTTCTTCAGCTCCCCCTGTTTCCTCATAACACACTGGAGGAGTCTTTCGTGTGAGGAGTTGACGTCTGTCTTTCATGTGTTTGATGAAGGTCAGTACATCTGGAGGTTAGGCAACGTGGTTTCAGGTTTGACAGGTGGTGAGAACATTTGATTGCTGGGATTGTTACTAGCATTTTGACTCACTTGATCAGTATATCGGGAAATAAATCTTTTTTTAGTGAGGTAACGCCCAGCTCAGAGCGTTTTTGCGCGTGTGTGTGTGTGTGTGTGTGTGTGTGTGTGTGTGTGTGTGTGTGTGTGTGTGTGTGTGTGTGTGTGTGTGTGTGTGTGTGTGTGTGTGTGTGTGTGTGTGTGATTGTTACCTTTCCACGGGACACGCCATATCCCGCCACTGACCCTTCTAGTTTGACAGGTTATTAAGCGTTGATTTTTAATTGTTGAGACAGATTTGGCTTAGATTCAACAATGTTATTAATTGTCACCTTACAACCAAGCATGCACTAAATCAATGGAGGAGGACTTTGCAGATGAAACCCCCCCAAAAAAACATCAGAGGTCCACCCATGGCGTCTATAAAAGAAGAGGGCAAGACGCCTTTGTGTACAGCCTTCGACTCTCCTGAAGAGGTAAGGGGAAATCCTTATCTTGCTGTCCCCCCCTCACACATGGGGGACACTGACACAACAGCTGTGCTCATCTGCTTCTTTCTTCTTTTGATTTCAGCAAATCTGTTCAGATCCTTGGACCTAAAAAGAAGATAAGATCGAGGGATTTCATCATGACTTCCTTCGCAACTCTCATCCTCGTCCTCTCTCTGACTTCAAGTGCTGTCTTCTCCAATGCTTCGGTAATGCTCTTTGTTTCTCTGTCTCTGTCTTTCTCTCCAACTCCATCTCTCGGTCTCTCTCTCCCTCCATCTCTCTCTCTCCCACCATCTCTCTGCCTCTCTCTCTCCCTCCATCTCTCTGTCTCTCTCTCTCACTCCATCTCTCTGTCTCTCTCTCTCACTTCATCTCTCTCTCTCTCTCTCTCTCTCCCTCCATCTCTCTGTCTCTCTCTCTCTCTCTCTCCCTCCATCTCTCTGTCTCTCTCTCTCTCACTCCATCTCTCTGTCTCTCTCTCCCCCATCTCTTTGTCTCTCTCTCTTCCTCCATCTCTGTCTGTCTGTCTATCTCTCTACATCCTTCCCTCTGTATCTCTCTACCTCCATCTCTCTTCCTCTCTCTCTCACACACCCACACACATGCACACGCACATACAGACACACACACGCTCAAAAAAATACGTTTCTGTGTTTCTTTCCTTGCAGGGTGAAAGAAACAGCACAACAGGGGAGGACGATGACAACGAACTGGGTGAGTTTCTCTGTAGCCATGACACGCTTGCTGCGACCTCCATACTGCTCTGTACCACTCTGTCTGCGGCTCCCTCTGTCATACGAACACAACGCACACGCCTTTAACTCAGCCCACGCCTCCTTGCTGTGTTTTCAGATAGCTCAGAGCGCGAGACTGAGGCCCCACAGGGTGCCTCCGACCTCATCGAGGCTGCGAACACCGGACTGGGTACGTGTGTGTAAGGCCATCCCCCACGGGAATCAAACAGGGAACCTCATCGTCCTCTCCTCGTCGTCCTCCTTCCTCGTCCGGTCGTCGTGATGTGCGGTCGGTTGATGTAAACATGTGTTTCTGCAGAGCGCTTGAGGAGCGGGCCGCAGATCAAATTCGGAGACATCGCCCAGCCGTCTACGTCCACTCGGAACGCCGATCCCTGCACGGCCAGGGGCTGCACCTGGCCAAGGAGCTACAGAGGCTATGTCTATGTGCCTATTTACATCTCCCCAAAATACAGTAAGTCACTGAATATGTGTTGCTGAATATGGGCCGGTATGTGTGTGTCTTCCATTTACATCAGCAAACTGTGCCGACAGTTGAGTATACTTTACGGCAGTGGTTCTCAAATGGGGGTGAGTGTACCCCTAGGGGTAGCCTACTATCGGGTCGTTTTCATTCTGAATGCTAGACAATAGAAAATCGAGAAAACGCACAACAACCCTTTTAGTGTTTATGTTTACACTGCCAAATAGAACGCACACACATTAGTAATGTTCGTTTATTTTTCTCCCCATCATTTTTTTTATCTGTGATTGGTATCACTGATTTTTCTACACACTATTTGAGAACCACTGCTGTATGGGGAAATGTTCAACGACTGTCTGAGCTTCCTCCGATTCCACTCTCTCTGTGTGTCTAAAGGCAGGGCCGAGCGAAATGTCATCATTCAGAGCCTGGTGGAGTTTCACCGAGTCTCCTGTATTCGCTTCGTCTGGAGGCGGAGGCAACGGGACTATCTCTACTTCTGTCCTTTCACCGGGTAAGAAGCTCTCACAGCTGCACTCACACATTCTACTCCACCTCCTATGTTTTGTTTATTCACAAAGTTCTTATTTTCTGTGTGTGGGCCCGTGAGCGTGTGTGTGTGTGTGTGTGTGTGTGTGTGTGTGTGTGTGTGTGTGTGTGTGTGTGTGTGTGTGTGTGTGTGTGTGTGTGTGTGTGTGTGTGTGTGTGTGTGTGTGTGTTATTGTGTGTGTGTGTGTGTGTGACAGGTGCTGGTCCTATATAGGCCGCCAGCGAGGACGTCAAGTTATCTCCCTCCAGCAGCGTGGGTGTGTTTCCCGCGGCATCGTCCAGCATGAGATCCTGCACGCCCTGGGCTTCAACCACGAGCAGTCGCGCTCCGACAGAGACAAACACGTCAGAATCCAGGCCAACAACGTCCTTCCAGGTGCGCTCACCCTGGCCACTGTTTGGGTTAACATTAAGATAAAGTTATCTTAATGTATCTTAAGTTAACAGTTATTATAGGAAGGTTAGCCGTAATTGTATGTCTGTAACGATATTGACACCACGGCTCCATGCCCTGACACCTCTCCTTCTCAACAGGAAAACTGCACAACTTCGATAAGGTGAACACCAACAACCTGGGCACTCCGTACGACTACAGCTCCATCATGCACTACAGCAGGTCAGTGTGTGTGCCTGCGTGTCTTCATGTGTATACGCAATTAGGGTTGGGACAAAATATCGAAACGGTCAATATTTATGGTTGCCCTTCTTCATGCGATACGGAAATGTATACACTGGCGGCTGGCGCCAAATATCGATATCATTTTTATTTAAAGAACTTATTTTTGCATTTTTATGCTTTATTCCTCCTTATTGTATTAAATATACATATGTGTAACATTAATGCTATTTGAATCTATAATCCCAGGCCCGTATGTTACTTCAACTTTGTGTTAATCTTCTGCCGTAGATTTACGTTCTCCAAGCGGCGCGGAGTTCTGCCCACCATCGTCCCCATCCCTGACTCCACGGCAGTCATCGGACAAGCCACCAAGATGAGTGGCAACGACATCAAACGACTGAATAAACTCTACCGGTGCCGTGAGTAAAATCCCGATATGACACCAACAGGCAGCTGATCACGTTCAATCAAACGAGGTGGTCTGTGGAGCAACAGATTCAAGCCCTCTTTGTCAAACGGGCATCATGTGGCTAAGGAGGTAGAGTGTGTTGGCTGGTAACCGGAAGGTTGCTAGTTCGATCCCCGGCTTCTCCTGGCGTGATTGTCATGAATGGGTGAATGTTAGGCATTATTGTAAAGCCCCTTGAGTGGCCACTGGCTAGAAAAGCGCAAGAATAAATGCAGTCTATTTACCATGCATAACGTGTTTTTATGTTCCCTTACAGGTGGCTACTGAGCTGAAGACAGGATTCAATGCTCTGATGGACGACACATTCGCTGGCACCCTCTCCTTTACGTTTAAAATCGAATGGGATCAACACTTTGGTCTTTCCTCCCTTCTGTTATTCCCTTTACTAAATCCAGCGCATATGGATCCCACCCAGCTATACCTAATTGTCCTTGGAAGACTTCCATCTTGTATTTTAACGGGAAATGATTTGTTTTTCTGGCCTTTCTATGACAAACTGTTTTTAAATGGGCTTGCTTAGTTTGTAATGACTTCTTAGGGATGACCTTGAGGTAACCCCCCTACCCCCCTTTACTGTCTTAATACATCATTAATAAATGCTGTTTAAAAAAGAAAAAACCTGGCTTGCAAGATCAGCATTCAGAAAAGGAAATATGAAAGTGGAACTGTATCCTAATTTTAGCAGCATTTCTGACCACGACAACAACTGTCAACACTTTATTCAGTATAAGAACTGCCTCACATAAGCCTAGCGGGATCATACAAAATTGGAATAAACATTTTAATACTTTACTTCAATGATGTATGCTCAAAGCATACAGGTTTGAACTCAAATACATATGTTCATATTAAACACAATCCATATGATGCTATTATTGGACAATAGAGGTCGCTATTTTACCATTTCAAGCAAGGAGAATCCTGGTTCGATTGATGTTAAAAAATAGATTGGGCAACATAATATATATTTTTAGTTCAATTTACTTTAATATAAACACGAGTAGACTATCCCGTAGCATTAAATGAATAGGTATACACTTCTAAATACAGTCTCTCTTTGTAAATAAATCTGCTTCACAGCACACCTAAAACACACCCAAATCCACCACTTTCAGTGAACTTCATTTCATGAAAGCTAATCCCCTGCTCTCACTGAATTTCATTTCATGAAAAGCTAATCCTGTGTTGCTGTTTCAGGCCAACATGAACACCTATTTAACTACACTGAACTGAAATATTTGGACTAGGCTACTGCCTTGACCGCTTTTTATACACAACATAATAATATCTCAAAACACGACCATTTATCTATTAAAACTGTCTTAAATGACATATTTAATGATCCATTGTGGAATGTATCTTTAGCATGAGGTAGCTAAACAACCAGTCCCCTTCAGAAGTGTGTTTAGGTCCTACACACCAGACTGAGTTCCATGCTCTTATATCGTCCTCCCTATGCATATAGCGCCAGTCTCTACCACACACCAACATTCACACAAACATACACACATCATCGCTAGCATCCTTACAATGCTGTGAATTATTCATAGAAGCCATATGGGTGTTTGTCTGTGAGTGTGTGTGTGTGTGGTGGCATTGGATTTCAACTGGAGGGGGGGGATACACTATACCTATAGAGATAGAGCACACACACACACACACACACACACACACACACACACACACACGCACACGCACATATAAAAACACACGCACACTCGCTCACACACGCACACACATACGCACGCACACACACACACACACACACACACACACACACACACACACACACACACACACACACAAACACGCTCACACACATACACACGCACACACACACACACACACACACACACACACACACACACACACACACACACACACACACACACACACACACACACACACACACAAACACCAGGCTATAGAGAGAGAGGGAGAGTGAGAGATAACATTACATTGGACGGACAAGGGAAAAGCCATTTAGTGGCCTTTGGAGGATTGTGAGGTATCAATGTGATCTGTGTGTATCCAGCCGGAGGTGGGGGGAGGTCAGTGAGCAGAAGCCATTGTATGAAAACTTCCCTTCGTGTCATGAAATGACCTTTGAGATGTCAGCAGTGTTCAGGGGTGATTTATAGGTGTGTGTGTGTGTGTGTGTGTGTGTGTGTGTGTGTGTGTGTGTGTGTGTGTGTGTGTGTGTGTGTGTGTGTGTGTGTGTGTGTGTGTGTGTGTGTGTGTTTTTGTGTATATATGTTGGACCAGTGTGTGTGTATGTATGTTTTGTGTGTATGTTGTACCACCCCCACCGAAACACATACACACTAACACACACACACACACACACACACACACACACACACACACACACACACACACACACACACACACTAGGGCTGGTTGTTAGTGGGATTGAAGATGAACGGGTGGTATCTTAGCAACAGCCTGTTAACAGAGGAGAGGGTAGACGGCATCGGTGAAGGTGGATAGCACACACACACACGCACACACACGCACACACACACACACACACACACACACACACACACACACACACACACACACACACACACACACACACACACACACACACACACACACACACACACACACACACACTTAGATATACACACATTCATGCTCCCGTGCAGAAGATTAATGGGCTACTTAGATACCTGAAGCCCCTGTCCCACGATGGTGAGCTTTCGATTGCTTATTGTGAATACTGCTGCTGATATGAAGTTCAGTATGATATTTATGGAAGACCATACTGTATATTACAGTTTTTTTCAATTGCTTGAACACATTTAGCCAAACTTGGCTCATTGTGTCAAAACTCAACACACAAGCAAATAAGAAACAACACAGAGAAATATACCATTCACATCTATGTCAAATTGAAACTCTTCTATCGGAACCTACCAATCCTTTGTCAAAATGTCACTCTGACGACAAAATGATGCACACTTGTATCATATGAATACACTTTCAGATCAGCCGCAACACACTAGTCTACTTTCTATAAAACACTGCAGTCTTCCATATTCACTGTTTTTATTCAGTTCCACAGAAGGCACGTTTACACAACAACCAAAAAATCAAATACTCAATACTGTACATCGCATTACAGTACTTTACAGTTCAGTAAATTCAGTTTAAGCTAAAATGTAACAAAAATTTACCAAAAATACACAACTGAACTGTACATACAGTAAACACAGAAAAACCCAGCAATTGTGCGTAGGTGGGCTTATGGATCCTCGCCTTGTGTGCCGAATCTATCCATGGATTGACCTTATCTCAATGTCTCCGCAGTCCGCAGGCCTGTTCCATTGCCTACAGAAGAGGCATGCGGGCAGGCCGAAACAAAAAATTCCATAGGGTGCAGAAATGGCGAGTATACGACTTAGAATTGTTTATGGTTGGTGTACCAGTTCCAGACCAAAACAGCCCGATGGAAACAAACGTTATCCCAGACAACGACAAACCTGGGTTGCTCTGATCTGTCCTGTTGCAGCTGCATCATGAAGTGCATCTAGAAGTGTGATGATATGTTGGGTATTGTAGGGACCTATTCTACTCGAAGGCTTATGGCGGCACACAATGATATATTTCCCCCGCGCTGCCCCGGGACGTGCACAAATGCCCTTTGGCCTTTTTGTAGCTGGCTGATAGGTGTTCAGTTTTGTTAGTAAGTGTGTAGTGTGCAGGAACAATTGTGTTGCAGAAAGGAGCAAGTGTGTTGCAGAATAGCAACTAAAGTGCAAAGCGTGTTTAAGGTATAGTAACAAAACACATTTTCAATTTAAATTCGGATGAATGACGTTGTCTCTCTCCCTTACTCACATTTCTGTAATTAGAACTAGATCAGAAACGATGAGCCTGTGAGAACGAGGCCGGGTCTGGGTCCAAAGACGTGTCGGTTCAGCGGTCACAGGAGGGGAGGGGGAGGCAGAGAACAACAACACAACTGCTCTGGAATCAGATGTGTGTCACTCACCACAGTCCCATCTGCATGTTGCCTCCCCCCTCCTGGCCTCCACGGGGAGTGGGGGAGCAGCTTGAAACTGAACTGACACATGACGCACGGCCCTCTGGAGATAGCGAGACAGAAGTTAGGTCGATCCGTTCTTCTGTCACACGTTCCTTTCGACTCAAGCGTAAGTAGAGCAGTCCTCGTTCGAGGGAGGACACGCAGTGCCGTTAAGAAGAGAGGGAAGCGGAGAGTGAGATGTAGAGTGATTATCCATACGACCCGATGGTGCTGCCTTTTTGGGACGCACTGATGATGTGAGCTAATGTTACGCAGCAGATGATTACGTTGAATCTGAGATATTTTTCGATAAATACGTGAATTCAGTTTTTGTCTTAAGTCACAACAAAAGCAAACACAACTTTATTCAAAGTTGAACTCACAGACGGATGCCGTTGTTGTTTATATTTTAAATTAAATTAAATTGTATTTGTAAAGCCCTTAATCACAGCTACAGTCTCAAAGGGCTTA
>NC_079425.1:3642528-3647528 GCF_026213295.1 Gadus chalcogrammus
TTCTCTCTCCGTGTGCTCCCATCGGATCACACATCAATCTGGATTGGCGCCCCATGTCCTGTCGGTCTACACGCCTTAGCAACGTGCTGGCTGCTCTAACCCATGAGAAGGACCCTGGAGTGGTTTAGAGAGCCAGGAACACTGCAGTCCTCCGCGCCCCACCGACCCCGAGAGACTGCCGTCTGACCGGAGCAGATTCTACTCCCCTCAAGTCGCTTTACTTTTTGCCTTTAACGCTTGATAGAAATATTGGAGGCAGAAGGATACACACTGAAATAGTGTGTTTAGTTTATTTAACCAAATGCATTAACTAACAATAACAGTTATAAACACTACTCATTGAACTATAATTATGACCGATACAAAGTAATGAGTAGTCTTTGCCATCGATTCACCATCTTAATGAAAGATATACATAGACAGAGAAAGATGTTAGTTGAAGTTATTCTAAGGACTTGGACTATTTCGCAATTTAATATTCTACCTGCAGATTGCACGTAGAAAAGCCAGAGCAATGTGCTGGAGGATCTCAAGCCGACTGGCTGACATTTAATATAAGCCTAGAAGTCAGAATGAAAGTTCAGCAGTCAGCCAACCGAATCAAACAACACCCGACCAGACGTTAAGGGGCTGCATACCTGCCTCTTCCCCTCATCATCATCCTCACCATCGTCATCATCTTTGTAGTCTTCATCATCAACGTCATCTTCTTTTCTGGCGTTGTCATCATCATCATCATCATCATCCACATCATTATCGTCGTCAGCTTTGTAGTCTTCATCAACATCATCAACATTGTTGTCATATCATTCTCACCTCAGCATCACTGTAGTCGTCGCCGTCGTTGTCCTCTTCCTCCTCCTCCTCCTCCTCCTCCTCCTCATTACGGACGCACCAGGGACAGCTTCCTCCTGGTCTGCTGAGAGGCGGTGTCCAAATGACAGACGGTGTTGTAGCGCGGTGTTCAGAGAGTAGCCGTCTTAGGCCACTCGCTGCTCATTATCATCCCACGCGTCCCCGGGAGAGACGAGGTATGTGTCTCTGCCGCTGAGGCTTTCCGCCGGGATGTCCGTCAGATTTGATGAGCCGTCCGGCCCCTCTTGGCAACAGGCACTGTTTACAGGGTTGAAGATGTCTCTCAGTCCAACTCGATTCAGTTCACCGCATGTCTAATGGGAAGAATATCCAATGTCGTTGTTTTTTTAAACACACATAAGTGCGGTAGTCTAAGTGTCATTCAAGCGACATATATGGAATAAATAGACCGCAAACACGATTTATTTATTTGAATTTTTTTTTGCATTTTGAGGAATGGCACATTTTACTCCTGATTAATATTCATTGCTGATACCAACTGACTCAAGCAGGATGCGGCACCAATAAATTACCAACGATTATGTTGTTGTTTTGCTCTAGAGATAATAAATGCTCTTATTACTCTTACAAACGATGCTTTCAATAAATAGATAAACACAATAAATAAAACATCAGCCTATTATATTCATGCTAGCTCTGTTTTCTGCTATGCTGCTGTGATTGATATGACTCCATTGTGGGATAATGTATTGTGTTACGTGATACAACTCATAAGCACTAGGTTTTATGATCCCTTACCCCGTTTATACTGGCTATTAATCCTGAGACAGGCGTCTGCAGGTTAGAAATCTGTACTCATCCTGTTGCTGTTCACCTCTGGCCCGAGGCTTCCCAACCCTGTTATCATCATCATCTGTCTCACACACACACACACACACACACACACACACACACACACACACACACACACACACACACACACACACACACACACACACACACACACACACACACACGCCCACACACACACAGACAGACATTCACACACACACACACACACACACACACACACACATACACACACACACACACACACACACACACACACACACACATCCACACATACACATCCAGAGACACACACACATACACACACACACAAACACGCACACACACACACACACACACACACACACACACACACACACACACACACACACACACACACACACACACACACACACACAAATACACACACACACACACACACACTCTGTGAACGTGTGCTAGAGAGAGACAGAGAGATATAGACAGAAAGAAGAAGGGGGGAGAAAGAGAGAGACAGAGAAACAGAGAGAGAGAGAGAGAGAGGGAGAGAGAGAACTCACATAGGAGGTAAGGGACAGACTCCAAAGGACACATATCTCATTAGGGGGGAGGGGGAGGTAAAGATTGAGAGATGGGGGAGGCGGAGGAGGAAAAGGTTACGGTGTTTACATGTAGACGGCGGTCCAAAGGAAAGGTTGGATCGAGGAAGGAAAGGGGAGGACGCACGGGAGGACGGGCGGACGGGCGGACAGATGGACAGCAAGATATGATGACAGAAAGAGAGGGAGGGAGCAGGGAGGAGAGGGGAGGAGAGGGAGCACATCAAGGAGATGGCATTCTGATAAAGACAAATTGAATCTGCTCTGCAGTGCCAACCTCCAGGCGGGAAACGGATAGAGACAGTCACGTCAGCAAAATAGATATTATTGGCATCTTCTTTGTGTGTGTGTGTGTGTGTGTGTGTGTGTTTGTGCGCGTGTGTGTGTGTGTGTTTGTGCGCGTGTGTATGTGCGTGCGCACACACGCGCGTGTGTGTGTGTGTGTCTGTGCGTGTGTGCCCTAGCACTTGGATTGCGTTGTGTTGTGCATATGTGCGTGTGAGAGATCTGAAAAGGCTATTGCGACATTTCCCAGGTGGGGTAAGAAGTGTCTAAACTGGAGCTGAAACCCATTAAATGTACTAACAGGATTATAGCCCGGAGCGGCGAAATAAAGTGAAAGCCATTGTGGGTGAACCGTGAAAAATAAGTTGAAGTCACATTGAACAAGACTCCTTTTTTTTGGAGAAACCTACTGAGGCGTTGCTGAAGGCACACCGACGAGCTGTAGCTAGAATTCAAATTTGAAGACAATGAACGTCAATGTCAAACATTCCGTCTTACGTAACCGGAAGTCATATCCGCAGCTTTTTCTTTCCAACTAATTAGTTACCGGCCAGCAACGTGACCAAGATACACGATGCCTTGATCTTCCCAACGAGCGACTCCTCTCAGCATGGGAGGGGGGGGGGGGGGGGTTTCTCATGCTCAAAGGACGGAAAGTTTGTCTCTATGGGTAGAATAATTCCCTTCTCCCCGTTTCTGGTCCCGTGGGTAAGCTGACAGCCGTGCGACAGACTGCGCTTCATCAAGAGGAAGGCTGTGCGGCGAGACGGGCGAGTGTACACATCGGTAAACACTGTGACTCACTTCTCAAGACTCTTGTTTATTTATTTATAACGATGTCAAACTGTTTTCGCCACCTCGGCTCGCCTCTTCCTCGGCGACGAGCGTGGACGCCCTGCTCTGTGTGAAAAATAATCTGTCAATGTCTTATTTCCAAACCTTTTTTTTACGAGCCAAACTAAACCGTGTGCGTGTATGCGTGTTCCATTCAGACGGATTGGAACACGATGACGTAAAAAACGTAATTGCTCGTTAATATTGACGTTCCAGCTCACCTGGTATATATATTCAGCGTCTGAAACAGTCGTGACGAACAACAGAAGCAGCCGTGTTGTGTTGACGGCCTCACCGCAGTGTGAACGAGCCCGCTGCACTGCTATATTTAGTTGATCCTCTGCCCCATTAAAACAGAGATAATGATGAAACTAGGGCAGCCCACAACACACTTCTCCTCCAGCGACCGAATCCCGGGGCTGCCGGCTGCAGACCTTCTCCTGGGGACGAGAAACCACCTATAAGAGGAGAAAGAGCAGAGAAACTCCAACCTGGCCTAGAATCTCCCCTCAAACGAATCAAAGGAATGGTCATCTGTAGACGCAGGAGGGGTCGGTGGGAGAGGCCGTGGCCGCCGAGTGATTGATGGCCGTCGCGCCCCGACTGGTCATGGATGACAAGACGAGGATACAGCAAAGAAAACTAGTAGCGGTGGTGGTGGGGGGTGGGGGGGGGGGGGGGGGCAGCCAGACTCAAAGTCAAAGTGTGGGAGGAACGAGAGCGCGGGCTTCTCGATGGCAGGCCGGCGATGCTGGCAGTGGCGCAGGCAGCTGTGTTTGAGTCAACAGTGTTCAAGTCGGATGACTTAGCGCAGTACTTGATTGCTGTGATGAATAATTAAGCAGCTGGAAATTGGGGCCTCGGATTAATGGGAGACGGCTTGTTACGTGTGTCACAGAAGGAATCGCGCGCTTTTTTTTTTTTTTGCTCTCTCTCGGCGCGCAGATGTAGACACACGTCTGCACACGCCGGCACAAACCACGAGGCGCCGTCGAGCAAGGCACTGCAGCCCGGGCACGCGCGGGATCCTCCTCAGAAACAAATAAAGACATAACGAGCTGAGGACTGATGGAGGCTCTGTGACTCGGTTCATTTGTTTTACTGGCCCCAGCAACAGGGAGGGAAGGGCGAAGCAATTTCTAACTACTGTTGCACCCGCGCTACGACAGCCCTGGCTGGAAGATCCCTGATTGCCAATCGCACGGACATGGGCCGATCAAATATTGTTTCGCCCGTCTCTCGCTGGCGGGTGAGGCTCCGAGCTGTGGCAGGGAGGTGGCGGCATGACTGCACATTTGGAGCGGCGTTGTGTGTGAGGGACAGCGAGACTCTCGCTCTCTCTCTTGTCTGTCGTCCACAAGCCTCCCCCTCTCTCCCCAACCCCCTCCTCCTCCCCCAACCCCACCCACCTCCTCGCAAAACCTCATAACACTCTCATACACATCCAGGGCGCCTCTCGTCTCCCCCTCACGCAGGAAATATATACAATGCACCCCCCCGACACAGTAAGCCCCCCACATACGTTCTATCCATCCTCCAACTACTCCTACCCCCCCCCCCCTCCCCCCACCCACCTCCTTGCAGACCTCATAACACTCTGATCCAGGGTGCCCCTCTCCTCACCATCACACATGAAAT
>NC_079425.1:3655028-3702528 GCF_026213295.1 Gadus chalcogrammus
TGTCGCCTTGCGTGGCTGACACCGCCGTCGGTGTGTGAACGTGTGCATGAATGGGTGACTGTTCGGCAGCATTGCAAAGCGCTTTGAGTGGCCGCTGGTTACAAAAGCATGGCCCACCTTCCCCTTCGCTGGTCTTCCTCGGCCCGCCAGTGGAGCCTGAGTCCGACGGCGGTGTGCGAGCGTGGGGGCCGGGGTCTGGGAGGAAGGGTCCCACGGGAGGATGACAGCTAATAAAGGGGACAGGGCCAGCAGGGCGCTGTCACTGTACCCTGCCGATAGCAGACACCCCTGACTCCCCTTTGATTCTCTATCTGCTCTCTGAAGATAGTAGATACATCAGCCCCACGCCCCCCCCCCACCTCTCGCCCCCGGGGAGAGGTGGCTGTCACTTCTCCTAGATGGATCTCCCGGTTCCTGATTGTTGTTCCCTCCTTGCTACACGAAGGCTGTGGACCCGAGGGAGACACACACACACACACACCGTCCGCAGTGTAACGGTATTTGTCGCCTGCTCAGGAACACGTCTAGCAGAAAACACAAATGCTTACCTTTGGTGCATTTAGAGAACCGCTATCTTCAGAGTGAATGTTGCTTCTGAAACGTGTGCGTCTGCCCAGGCATAGGGAGTCAAGCCCTTCTAGAAACCTAGGAAACCGGGAAGAGAAGGGCTGTTCGCTCAGACACAGACACCGAGCTGGGAGCCGTCTTCAATCTAAACCGTCTTGTACGAAGGCAGGCACGCACACGCAGATTTTAACTCCCAAACAGCTGCTGGACAGCCACAGGGTTTTTTAAGAAATGAATCTCAAATGATTGCGCACCTAAATGAAATGCCGCCTAAAGCGCCGTTAACAGATGCGATCAGCGACGCGTTCTGGGCACGGCCCGCTCAGCAGAGCGTTGTCACAGGTGCGTTGGCAAATGGTTTGGTTTGGGTGTGAGATGAGAACGTGTGCGTGATTTTCGATTTTTTGAGGTAATACCTCAGACGGTTCAATTCGAGCGGGGCCAAGTGGTTCAGTGGCTGAGGACCTTGGCTACGTTCACTCACATCTTTAGCAGCGGTATGAGCAGACAGGGAGGCATGGGGTGTGTCCTCGCTTTCTTCAATCTTGGCATTCTCAATGGGGAGCAAAGGTGTAGAACGTTGAGGAGCGGTTTTTGAACGTAGCCTATTTTTAAGTATGTTAAAAACCTATGTAGTCGCTATCATTCATGTCATGGAACGCATCTTCAAGCACTTTGATCCTGGCCTCATCTTTCTTTCATTCTCTCGCTTACTCCTGGTCAGAAGTGAGGTCTTTTTATATCCTCCGCACAACCCCCACTCACTCTGAGAGCAGGGGCTTTGATATGGCCCCACCTGGGGCCCCGGCAGTGGGTGTGCAGGCGGCCGGGTCTGGTGCTTCTCCCTGGAACAGAGCTTGTTAGGGGCCCGGCCTTCCTGAGTACACATCAATCACTCCCTTCAGCCGAAAGAAGAAAATAAACAACACCACCGCTAGAATTGATTGTGCTGAGAGAGAGAGAGAGAGAGAGAGAGAGAGAGAGAGAGAGGACCCCTGAGGTGTGATGCTCTCGTGATGCGAGCGAGAGAAGTGTCGGGCTTGGTTGTTTTCTTTGGCCCTCGATAAAAACACACAGTGGGGGGCTGAAGGGGGGGGGGGGGGGGTGTTGCGCTTGTGCATCCCCCAAACAAACCGCTTGAAAGCAAATATTGATTTTGATTTCCGAGTGGGCAGCTCCAACCCAGTCAGCAGGTGATGGATTCTGCCGCGTGGCGATTTCTGTGTGCTTACACCACGTCAGCCTCCTGCTCCTTCAATGGGATCGCGCCCCGCAACCTCGGTCTCCGGCACGTCGTGGCACACCTGCGGAGAAGGAAGTGTGATTGATGAGGCCTGCTGCCTTGCTGCTGGGGTCTCATGAAGCACAAGCCCCGGGCGAACCAGGGAGGTGAAAACACAGTCAGACAGATTTGATGTTCAGGTTTCAACATGAATTTTTTTATTGAGAGAAAAAAATTGCATTTCATCGTGCGCTCTGTGTTTCGTTTCCCCGATGGAAGCAGCGATTTTCCAATCCAGGTCATGAAGGTGATTCAACGTAGGAGGGTAGGTGTACTGTGATTCTATACTCTTGTTGAAAGAGAGAGAGAGAGAGAGAGAGAGAGAGAGAGAGAGAGAGAGAGAGAGAGAGAGAGAGAGAGAGAGAGAGAGAGAGAGAGCGGGGGGGAGGATGCAAACGCTCGGATCACTTGTGTACAAAGGGCATCGACCGACTCTTCCTCTTCATGGCCATCGTGTTCTCTGACTCAATCGATGTCACGGCAGCGTACTGTAGGCTACGCACACGCGGTCTATAAGAGGGAGTGCGGCTGGAATGCGCTGGTGATGAGCTCTGCATAGGGTGTGTTGAGCGTTGGGTTTCTGGGTTATTTCGAGCTGAGTGGGAGCAGGTGTTTGCGCCGCCACACAACCAAACAATAGTTCTTTATGTGTGCCTTTGTTTGATCCAACGGGAGTGTTTCACACAGACAAACGGGCCCGGAAGAGAGAGGGAAGGAATCAAAAAGAGAGTGGAAGAGAGAGAGAGAGAGATATCCAAGCACAATGGGAGATATAGAGAGAGAAAGAGTGAGAGAGAGAGAGAGAGAGAGAGAGAGAGAGAGAGAGAGAGAGAGAGAGAGAGAGAGAGAGAGAGAGAGAGAGAGAGAGAGAGATCTAAACACAATGGGAGATACAGAGAGAGAGAGAGAAAGAGAGAGAGAGAGATATCCAAGCACAATGGGAGATACAGAGAGAGTAAGAGTGAGAGAGAGAGAGAGAGAGAGAGAGAGAGAGAGAGAGAGAGAGAGAGAGAGAGAGAGAGAGAGAGAGAGAGAGAGAAAGAGAGAGAGAGAGAGAGAGAGAGGGAGAGAGAGAGAGAGAGAGAGAAAGAGAGAGAGAGAGAGAGAGAGAGAGAGAGAGAGAGAGAGAGAGAGAGAGAGAGAGAGCGGCAGATATCCAAACACAATGGGAGATACAGAGAGAGAGAGAGAAAGAGAGAGAGAGAGAGATATCCAAGCACAATGGGAGATACAGAGAGAGAAAGAGTGAGAGAGAGAGAGAAAGAGAGAGAGAGAGAGAGAGAGAGAGAGAGAGAGAGAGAGAGAGAGAGAGAGAGAGAGAGAGAGAGAGAGAGAGAGAGAGAGCGGCAGATATCCAAACACAATGGGAGATACAGAAAGAGAGAGAGTAGTTATGGTCGTAGTTAAAGGATATTATGGTAAACAAATGACCCAGGCAGGCAAGGATTCTTCTGGACAAAGGATGGTTTGTGTCTGAAGTAATTTGGTCAGCCACAAGATGTACCCTGTCCCAAGATGCACCTTGTCCCAAGATGCACCCTGTCCCAAGCGCCTTCTGGGATCGCCAAAAAGCTGTTTCTTTCATTGGATTTGAATGAAAGCCAGTTGATGTCTAGTAGATAAACACAAAGACAGGGACAATAACACACTGTGGATCATTTTATCAATACATTTACTCAGAGGCAAAACACATATCAAAAAATGTGTTATGTTAAATTGTCTTTTGAATTATTGTAACCAAGTGGAGAATCCCCAGAAGTATCTGCAGTGCGTCGCAGGCGAGGCACCATTTAAAAGCCAGCCAAAATAGCAGTCGTCAGCTGTGTGCAGTTGTTTGCTGAGGTCTTAGTATTCTGCTCCAGTATTTGGGCCAATACATTTATCACTTACAGCAGATGGCCATGCAAAAAGAGCGATTTTCAACACACACTTAATTCATATCAGAGCCCTACAGGGTGTGGGGGTAAGCCTGCCTGTGTGTGTGTGTGTGTGTGTGTGTGTGTGTGTGTGTGTGTGTGTGTGTGTGTGTGTGTGTGTGTGTGTGTGTGTGTGTGTGTGTGTGTGTGTGTGTGTGTGTGTGTGTGTGTGTGTTAGTGTGCATGTGAGTGTGGGGGCCATCCCTCCTAAGATCAGAACATTGGATACCACACAGAGAAAAAAATAAACATACATATCCAAAACCATAATCAAACAAATGGGCATGGACACAGCACACACAATCAAAGATGATATATGACGAATTAATGCAAATGTTGGAGACTTACGCATGCAAATCCAAAAACCTCTCTCTCTCTCACTCCCTCTCTTTCGTTCTCGTTCTCTTTCACCCTCTCTCTCGTTCTCTCTTGCTCTCTTTCGCTCACTCTCTCTGTCTCTCTATCACTCTTTCTCTCTCTCTCTCTCCTTCATCATCTCTCAAGCATCAGTTATTGATTTGCCTCGGGGGATTAAATAAACCATCTCATGCATTTTTCGCTCGATATCATCAGAAACAGTGTAGGTCTCAGGAAAGACCATGATTTGAATGATGCATTATGCTCATGAATACGCTCGTATATCGAAATAAAATACCAAAGTAGATGGGAAACTGCCTTTGAATGTCCCTGGCTTAAAGAGGGTTCCAAGGCATGCTTCGGATAATGTTTGATGACATCACAGGCCCCATAACATAAAGAAATATTTCTCAAAATGTCAGCTTATTCCTTCAGTGACCCAGATAGAATCTATCAAGGTAACATAAGGCAACCTGTATGCAATCTATGTTAATGGAAAGGCCTATGACGACTGGCACCTCAGAATAGATCTCATTTATAACCTTAAAGCCTGAAGTCAAAAATGGGCTCTTCAAATACATCCAAATGGTTCTCGATCTAATTAACGATATAGGAGGCAAGAAGGAAGGAATGGAGAGATAAAAGACCCACAGACGAAGGTCTGATTAAAGGAACCATGCTATAGGAGGTGTCTGGGTAGGTATTCTGTTCTGTAAACTTTGTCTGTGATGAAATCCTGTGGGAACTCATTATGCTGCAGCATTGTTGATCCACCATTTCATAGATTTTTTGTTTTGATGTTTTCAGCACCAGGCAACAGATTCTCCATGGATTGCTGTCTTTCAGTAAAAAATATACTTATGATAAAAAAGCAGGGTATAATGCACATCCATAGACAATCCAAGCACGTGTGTCGGTGTGTGTCCACGACTGTGTGTGTGTGTGTGTGTGTGTGTGTGTGTGTGTGTGTGTGTGTGTGTGTGTGTGTGTGTGTGTCCGTGTCCGTGTCCGTGTCCGTGTCCGTGTGTGTGTGTGTGTGTGTGTGTGTGTGTGTGTGTGTGTGTGTGTGTGTGTGTGTGTGCGCTTGTGGAAAGTCAGATGACTCATTCGGTGCAGTTCCCCACTTCTCTGCACAAGCACAATATTTGCTCTGAGTAAGTGCAGCGTCCTACTGTTTTGTAAAAGGGAGAGAGAAGATTGTTCCTCCATTAAACACCCTGGTAAGCTCTTTGGGATCCTAATGGTTGGTTGTTATTGCAGTGCCTTAATTACATTAAACACTACTGTAATTAGCCTCCATTGTGAGCGGTCGATTGAGCAGTGGTCACCAAGAACCCCAATGTGGACCCCACATTCACCACGTCGGAGAAACACACCGCAGACACACTGACCTTTATGTAAATCAGGTACAACGTGTCCCATGCAATTACATTAGGCACGCATGGAGAAAGAAATAATTTAATAGCAGCTCTAGGCAGCCATGAACCAACAGTGTTGTGAAGCCTGGTGAAAGGAAGCGCTGTGCGTGATTAGCGCCATAAAGGGGGAAACTGAAGGCATTAGAAACCGTTTTCTTTACTCTGAAACCCACCGGTGAAGAGTTAACGCTGAAACACTGCAAGCTCTGCCGAGTTTTAACCTAATCGGATACAAAGATTGGTCCTTTTGTTGATCTGAATTCTAGATTTAGCCTTTTTTAAGTGCGTTATTGATGTGCTAGGCGGGAAGCATGACTAGAGCTCAAAGGTGCAGTTGAAATGGAGAAGTAATTGGTGTGCTGCAGTGCATTAGGTTGTATTGATTCAGGGAGCAAGACTAGGTCTCCTGGATTGTCGTTAAACGGTAAAGCTTCTGATAATTGCCAGGGGGTCTTTATTCTTACAAATTTCTTTGTTACAATAACAAAACATCTTAATAAATATTGCGTCACCTCATACACTGTTTCTGTCGGTACACCACTGTGACTGAGACATACAGACTACAAAATGATGATACAAAATTAGCAACCACTTTTGTTTTATTACCTTGCCTTCCCTCGTGTTGTTGGTAACATAAATCTCCAACCAAAAATACTCGCATATCGTTTTGACAATGTGTTTGACAATCTAAAAAAACTAAACGCTATGTAAAACTTTCATATCAATTAATGTATGTTAATTAACTATCTATCGCATGATTAGGCACCCCGATAACGACTGTGCATATGGCCCACTGATGAAAGCCCTTGAATTTGAGAATGTTATGAACACAGTATCGGTGGCAACACGTTTTGAGGCCCCGTCCACACGAAGCCGATTTCATGGCGAAACCGCAAAGGTCTTGTACGGTTCGGCCTTCCGTCCACACGAAGCCGGCGAATCCGCTGACCGAAACCGCAAACTTCTGAAACCACCCTCGGAGGTGGTTTCAAATCTACCCGGTTTCGTTTTGGATTTGTGTGGACGCCTGAAACCGACTGAAACCGTAAACCATGACGTCATCGCCCCACCCCTCGACCCTCTAGCCAATGACTGTTAAGCCCGCGGAGTCTCAGAACTCACAACAACAAGGATTTCTGTAGCAGAAGCAGCGCCCCTTATGGGCCTGGAATGTGTACTACAGCGTTTCTACAGATCTACCCGGTTTTGCTTGGCTTCGTCTTTACGGAGATACTGCGAAACCGGATAGATCGAAACCGTAACGGTTTCGCCTGTTTCGGCTTCGTTTGGACGGGCCTGAATCTCTGGGAAAAGTTACCAATTATCGTCATTTTTAACCTTATGTTTTTAATAAGGTTTCACCAAAAATGGCGCAAAGGAAATCTTTGAGATTGGCCATGTGTATTCCGTGGAGGGGGGGAGGGGGAGTTATTGCAACCCAGTCTCACGGAAATACGTGACACTGTCACGTCACGTCATTTAATCTATTCATTCGTGATCTGGGACACGTAATTTCAATTTTTTTCGTGCGAAAAGCACAAATTTCAAACTCATTCTAAAAAGAAGAGATGACGCAGCTACCTTTTTTCCGTTGCAGTTTGCCTACAGAGCAGCACACCTGCATTAAATATATCCGTGAATTGTCACAATTTCTCACAATCAAAGGCGAAAGTAGAAACGGGTGGCCAAAAGCTGGCATATTGTTAGAAATGTGTGCCTTTTGGCACGAGAAAATTAAAATGACGTGTCCGAATGAATAGATTAGATGACGTGACAGTGTCACGTATTTCCGTGAGACTGGGTTTGTTATAGATTGAAAATGGGGAGCTCCAATGGGGAGTAAAAATTAGAACACCATGCAACAACAAATCTTAAACATTAAAGATTGATACAAAAATCTAAAACCATAATAGCATTTCCCATTATTGTGCACTGTGAAACACTATGTTGGCATCACGAGTGAGTAACGCCAACATACAACATGTGCTCCCGCCTCCCGACCCTATTACTTGCCAAATATCAATCATCACTTCACCAGGGTGACACACGTTAGTGTATTCTCAACGACAACAAACGTGGACAAAAAAAATAAACGTAATCTCTCCTCGACCACATTGATGTAATCCCCTTGTTCCTTCAACATTGGCGCAGTGCGCAGTGGTTGTGGGCCAAGCCTCCCCGTTCTGACCTGCTTTCCCCCTGGGCTCGCTAGGACCCTCAGTGAGCACTCCTCAGGGGCCCGCACCGCTCGGTGGATCGTTGTAGCCATTAGCGCCGCCGTCTGTGGTGTGAGCGGCCGATAGCTCCGCCTCGTCCTCCTCAGCCTCTTGTTGGTTCATTAAAGCGGGACGAGCAGACAACACGGGACGTCTCCCGGATAATAAAAGACCTATTAATACCTCGCTCCTCTGCTGAGAGCAGTCTGCCAGGATGGTTTAAAAAAAGAGTGGGGCAGCAGGTATACTAGCGGGGCGCGGCGGTTACGTTGCAGGGGTGCGTTTAATTGACTCACACAC
Organism: Gadus chalcogrammus; assembly: GCF_026213295.1. Taxonomy (NCBI): domain Eukaryota; kingdom Metazoa; phylum Chordata; class Actinopteri; order Gadiformes; family Gadidae; genus Gadus; species Gadus chalcogrammus. The sequence continues at coordinate 3,663,085 of NC_079425.1, forward strand.
ACTGTATGGACGCGCACACGCAGCCGTCCATACAAACAGATACCTCTGCACACACGCACGCGCGCACACACACACACACACACACACACACACACACACACACACACACACACACACACACACACACACACACACACACACACACAAACTTATCTCCAAACACATAAACTTTAACTAGTTGTGGTCCGGGTTTCAAGGGCAAAAGAGAAGGGTTTGTTTGGCCCACTGGTAGGAAATATGACAAGAGGACAAAGTCCTGACGGAGGAGCAGTGATAGATGGGCTGCATTTATACAGAACTTTTCTAACCAGTGGCCACGCAAAACACAATGCCGCCTAACATTCACCCATTCATGCACACATCCACACATCGACGGCGGAGGCGCCAGCCGGCTCGTCTGGAGAGGTTAGGGTGAGGAGGCCTGCTCAGGGACGCCTCACCACTCGGGGATCGAACATGCAGCCTTCAGTTTGGTTACCACCAGACGACTCGCTCTATCTCCTGAGCCACATGCCTGAGAGACAGAGTGAAAGGACATACAGTATGACAGAGAGTCCTAATGTATGGGCAGGGGTAGAGGCAGGAGTAGGACATGTGACCCTAGAGAACAGAGTCCTAATGTATTGGAAGGAATCCCAGCAGTCCCCCGGGGGCGAGCAATGTTGGTAGTAATAAGTATTAATGTGGAAGCTGTGCTCAATCAATATGAACCGAATGGGGGAGCAAAATTAATTCCACATGTTTAGTTCCGTTCTTGGCTCGAGCAAGCCTGGTTTATTCAGAGAGGTTACTGCTCTCTAAATAATATTATTATTATTTTTTTTTTTCTTTGGCTCAAAACAAAGAATTAGTAGCCTGACTGCTATGTTCAAGGCAGTATGATTGTATGTTCATCGTTTAATTGCACTATAGGCTTTTTTTTTTGTATTGTCCTGTTTTGATCAGTCTATGCGAATGTTGTTATCAATAAAAAAACATTTGCACAAGGCAAGCCGATGCACTTCGCCATGTTGATAAGAGCATTAAAATGACATTAATGTGATTAATCGCTATTAAATATTTTAATCGCTTGACAGCACTAATATATATATATAAATATATATATATATATATATATATATATTAGATAGACATAATAGAAGATAAAAATAATTAATTATGTGTATTCGATGTAATGGAGACAACATTGCAACAATAGGCTTTGTACTGGAAACCGTCATTCAACGTTTTCGACTGATGTCATCCCCTCGCTGTCTGTCAATTTTTCTCATTAAAGTATGGATGATCATTGGTTGAGTGCCTTCGTCTTTGCAGATCTCAATGAAACCCTCTCCAGAATTTAATAGAATAAATGTCTAGTGAATGAAAAGCTTTCCTACAATACAATAGATGGCTGCTACATGAAAGGCTCTACGAGAAAATAATAGAATAGATGCCTTTGGAATTAAAGGCTCTAACATAATACTTGCCTGTTGAATGAAAGGCTCTATTAGAATAGAATTGATGTCTGTTGATTGAAAGGCTCTAATGTAATGGAATAGAATCGATACCTTTTGTATGAAAGGCTCTAATATAATACTGCACAATCGATGCCTGTTGAATGAAAGGCTCTAATAGAATACATGCCTGTTGAATGAAAGGCTCTCATAGAATACATGCCTGTTGAATGAAAGGCTCTAATAGAATACATGCCTGTTGAATGAAAGGCTCTAATAGAATACATGCCTGTTGAATGAAAGGCTCTAATAGAATACATGCCTGAGGAATGAAAGGCTCTAATCGAATACATGCCTGAGGAATGAAAGGCTCTAATAGAATACATGCCTGTTGAATGAAAGGCTCTAATAGAATACATGCCTGAGGAATGAAAGGCTCTAATAGAATACATGCCTGTTGAATGAAAGGCTCTAATAGAATACATGCCTGAGGAATGAAAGGCTCTAATAGTATACATGCCTGTTGAATGAAAGGTAATAGTTGAAAGGCTCTAACTGTTTCTATGAAGGGCTGTCCTAACCCGAGTCTCTCCTCTCGCAGGTAGGATGCTCCTTCCTGCCGCTCTGATGCTGCCGGTGCTGCTGGCCCTGGGCTGGGCAGGGGGCGCCCGCGGCTTCGCCCGGCTCAACCAGGACGTGGCGCTGCGGTCGGCCTTCTCCGTGGCGCGCACCAACAGCATGGAGGGCGGGCCCAAGATGACGGTGACCTTCGACGCCGTCTACGTCAACATCGGCGGCGACTTCGAGGCGAAGGCCGGCCTGTTCCGCTGCCGCATCCCCGGGGCGTACTTCTTCTCCTTCACCGTGGGCAAGTTCCCCCACAAGGACCTGTCCGTCATGCTGATGAAGAACCGCAACGAGGTGCAGGCCATCGTCTACGAGGAGAACTCTGGGGAGGAGCGCAAGGTAACAAACTGGGGGTGCTGACCGTGTTGTAATATGGTCTGAATGGTACCCCACTATCGATAGCGAGCTGAAATAATGATGACGAATAACTCATTTTTAGGACATTTCGGAAAGCAAAATATTTGATTAAATCTTGTTAAAGACCGTGAGGTAGTTAATACAAAGGAAACAAAGGTGAGGGGGAGTGACCATCGGGGAGAGTTTAGGATTGGCCATAGCCGAAGTCAGCCAAAGCAGGAGAGACTTATGCCGCTTTTCCACTGCATGGTACCAGCTCGACACGACTCGACTCGACTCGACTCAGCTCGCATTTTTTGCGTTTCCACCGCGAAAACATGGTATCTGGAACCTGAAGTGGCTGCTTTTTCTAGTTCCGCCTCGCTCTAGGTTCCAAGTGGCTGAGCCGATGCTAAAAGGTGACGTCGGCAGACGGCCGGCCACTGATTGGCCAGAGAGTGTGACGAAGTCACGAGAGCGACATGGCAACCATGCTGGTAACAGCCATAGCAGCGCCGCAGCCAACATATTCCACTTCTTCAACTCCTTCAACGTGCCAGCTAATAATAGTAATGCTATCGATGTCCTCCATTGTTGTTATGTGGGTTCTGTCCATGTGTGGGTTGCGTAGGTGTTGTTAGCGTCGTGTACAAAAATACGTCACGGCCCTTTCGCGCAGCCGACCCCGCCCACGTCCAGGAGGTACTATTTGCGGTGGAAAACGACCCGTGCTGCTACCGTGTCGAGTCGTGTCGAGTCGTGTCGAGTCGAGTCGAGTCGAGTCGAGCTACATGTGCGGTGGAAAAGCGGCATTAGTTAAATTGCAGTACACTGAAGGGTGAAGTGGACATGTCTGCAAGGCTGCCGGGCAGTTAAAGGAATCTACACACCAAGTCAAAGTCAGTCGATTGGCCTCGGTGTCAGACCTCATGGCTACAGTAGCAACACTATCCAAGGAGAATGTTTAGAATCTCCTTTTCAATTGAATAGTAATCATATAAACAGGGTTTATTTAATTTTTATATGATTGGATATCATAGCTACAATATTTCCACGCCAAATAAGGACTAAACGCTAAAGCCATAGTGGGCCCCCGCCAAGAGACATCCTAATTGGATGTTTCATCGCAGTATGACCGCCGTCATGGTCGAAGGAGAATGTGTGGGTTTTTGCGATGAGAGAAATGATAAGATGGGAATTACATAATAATAATAATAATAATAATAAATTAAATTTATATAGCGCTTAATATGGTACTCTAAGACGCTTTACATATTGGCCTATCAAAACTATATAAGACAGACTAGGAATAAAAGAAAAACAGAGGTTAAACATGAAGAATAAGGTGGGAGTTAGGTGGGGAAGGCTAGTGTGAAAAGGTATGTTTTGAGGGCAGATTTGAAAGAAGAGAGGGTTGGAGAGACTTTGATGTGGGAGGGGAGTGAATTCCAAAGGGTGGGGGCAGCAACTGAGAAGGCCCGATCACCCCAAGTCCGTCGCTCAGTCCGTGGAACTTGTAGCAGGTTGGCAGAGATGAACCTGAGGAATCGGGAGGGGGCGTGGTGATGGAGGAGGTCGGCAAGGTAGGGGGGGGCTAGGCTGTTGAGGGCCTTAGAGGTGATGAGTAAGATTTTGTAGTTGATTCTGTGTTTAATTGGAAGCCAATGGAGTTCACGGAGGACAGGTGTGATGTGTTCTCTGGAGCGGGTACCAGTGAGGAGGCGTGCAGCTGAGTTCTGGACATATTGAAGTTTTTTGAGGACTTTGTTGGTGGTGCCGTAGAGAAGACCATCGCAGTAGTCAAGCCTGGATGAAATGAAAGCGCGGATGAGTGTCTACATACAGAGGGCAGTGCAGCGAGGCAGTGATGACTCATGGGTTATGCATGGGGACGGTATTGCTTGCATATGAGGAGGCTCCCGGTCTATTGTCACGTCTCTAAAGTCTACATTATTCCCGCTCAGGTGCAGAGCCAGAGTGTCATGCTGGCGCTGGACTTCGGCGACACCATATGGCTCCGTCTCCACGGCGACCCCCGCTACGCGCTCTACAGCAACACCGGACACTACACCACCTTCAGCGGCTACCTGGTCTACCCGGACACCTACGACTACCAGTCCCAGCAGCGCCGCCAGCACAGCGCCTACAACTCCCAGCAGGCACCGCTGCAGGAAGACACCACGCCCTCCAAAGACAAAGCGGCCGCCGAGCGCGACGCGTTGGGACTGACCGACCAGAAGAGGCAGCAGGTGGAGGAGGAGGAGCACGTCAAAGAGGAGGCGGACGAAGAGGAGGATGTGGAGGAGGAGGAGGAGGAGGAGGAGGATGAGGAAGAGGACGACCAGCGCTCCGCCTTCTCGGTGGGGCGCACCCAGAGCATCATGGGCGTGGACCAGCGGGGCCTGCCGCAGCACCAACCGGTCAGCTTCGACGCGGCCTTCGTCAACATCGGCGAGGACTTCAACCTGACGCTGGGCGTGTTCACCTGCCGCGTGGCCGGAGCCTACTACTTCTCCTTCAACGTGGGCAAGCTGCCCCACAAGACGCTGTCGGTGAAGCTGATGAAGAACCAGCTGGAGGTCCAGGCGATGATCTACGACGACAGCCAGGGGGAGAAGGCCCTGCAGAGCCAGAGCCTGATGCTGGCCCTGAAGCCCGGGGACACCGTGTGGCTGTACTCCCACCAGAAGGACGGCTTCGGGGCGTACAGTAACCACGCCAAGTACATCACCTTCACCGGCTTCCTGGTTTACCCCGACGTCCCCGCCCCCACAACCGTCAGCAGCCAATCAAAGGCCGGGGAGAGGAAACCCTAGCTGCCCAGGAGGTCGGGAGACAGGAGAAGGCCGCAGGTGGATGCCAGGGACTTGTACGAGATGGAGTAGGCTGTGGAGTGAGGACGAGGTCTCAGGAGTGGTGGGGTTCGTGGGTTGGATGCTAAGGTGGATGGAGGGAGTCTAAGGCAGGAGCTGCTGTGTAGATATATTTTGCTTTGCGGCAGACCTGCTATACCGTCAGGGGAACCACCTGTCTTCAATGTAGAGCTGACTGCAGGATTTTCCCCAGGATTTTCCCTCATGGTTTTGAAGAACCACATGGATCCATGAATGACTGGCAGTGATGTTGAATGCTTCTTCTCCCGTTCTTTAGGATAAAAGCGGACTGAGGAAAAATTTATCAAAAATTGTTGCCCTTGTATTTTTGATGGTTTACAAAGTGTGTGAAAATCATGTGGACAGTTTTGTGTGAAAAGCTGTATTTCATTTTATATTTCACTCAAGAGAATTGGTCACAGAGAGAGAGGGAAATAAAGAATGTGTCGAACTGTAGACAATATCCATTCTGCTTCCAATGTCTTTTAGCACATGCTTAATATATTACCCCGAGGCGACATGGCCATAATTTATCGCCCAATTCGAGCAAGAAAAATAACTTTATGTCTTCGGATACTGAACACTGTGGAGAAAAAAATAATTGCTCATCTCACGCCAATAACCATGTCTGTTCGATTTCAGACTGCCGCGAGACACACGACGTTGCTCATTTTGTAATCAACTCCGACTTAATTAATTCACCTCTTTCCGCTCGATAGGAGCCATTTGAATTAATACCACGTTATGGTATAATATTCCATTTTCTTTGAAGCAATGCCATGCCACATGAGATCATCAGAGCTTAGACGCCAGATCCAGGCTGGTACACTTCTTACAAGCAAGACAGTTGAATTACTATAGAACGTCCGAGACTTATTTGGTGTAATGTACCATGGCAATGAGGCCACAGTTGTCCGGGGAGAGCTCGTAACAAGGCACCAGCCCCCTGGATTCACAGTTCACACTCACACTCACACACTCAGCAACAGCAGACCTCCATTTCTCTCCCTCACCGCTAAACGGAATGGAAGCGCGCTGCGGTGCTAATGCGCGTCTGTGACAGTGAAACGTCAGTGGCTTTGTGTTCCCCGTCGTTATCTGTAACGTGCACACCTGGTGAAACAGCGGGACGGATGTTTAATGTGAATGCTTTGGTTCTGCTAAATGGGGCCGAACTAAACCAATATAACTTTCTCTCTCAACTTCCACCCAGGGAATAGGTTGACCGCTACAATGGTGAGGAAAAGGAAACGGAGATGAACTTGTGGGAGATGAAATTGTGATCATTCTTTTGACAACCTCAAATGGGAGCTTGTGTTTATGCATGCATGCCGTAGGAAATCCTCTGAAATAAAAAAAATCGAAAAGTACATTTCCACAGCTTGACAGTCCCGATCCATTACTTGTAACGATGTTCTAACGCAACGGAGGTTCTGTACAATGTGTTGGATGTATGCTTCTTATTCTCCAATAAAAAATGTCAATCTTGATGTCAATCGGAGCTGTGTGGACTTGCACACAAACTATTCAGAATCTGCACCTGTTATTTTGATTTGGTGCAAGGAAAAAACAATGTAGTGACAAACCAGCAATCTTTTATAAAAAATAAAAAAAACTATAATGGTTGGCTTGATCACACAATTATAAAAGGACTTATTATTGTTGTAACTGTAAATTGTGTGAAATATTTTGAATACTTTATGTGTAAACAAAAGCTTCAAAAACTTGCTAAAATAAAATGGAAGAAATATTTAAATACAGGCTCCCTTTCTTATTTGTTTTCTTAATATTTCCTGACTTTTATCAGTTCTAATTTCTATTAAGTAATGGTCGGCTTTTCCAGTGTCAGGGTTTAGCTGCATCAAGATAGAAGGGGGCTTGACTCTGCTTATTCCATTGAAATTAACACAGAATGTAGGGTCTGAAGTCATCAGATAATAACTTTGTAGCACACGACAAACAAAAATAACCACCAGCAGACACTAGCACTGTGTTACTAGTCCATTTATTTACATAAATATTTCCATAGGCTTTTCCAGAAGGGCGGAGTTACACATACAGAACACACGGGGGCGCTAGAGGCGTTTGCTGCAGCGTCACCGCGCCCGGGCCGGTTACTTCTTCTCCTCGGGGGCCTCTAGCTGTGGGGCTGCCTTGGCCTCCCGGTGAGCGGGGAACACCTCCCAGGGGGTGTTGAGGTCGAACTTGCGGAACTCCTGTGTCAGCTCCACGGGCTCGGCCACCACTCGCTTCACCTCGTCGTCGTAGCGCACCTGCGGACGCAAGCGGTCGGGGGAGGTCATGGTACTGCTGTGTGTTTACCTGCTTTTAAACTAGATGGTGGGAGGACTTTTACTGGAGCTTTATTAAAAGAGAGCTTGAGAGAGATAGAGAGAGATAGAGAGAGCTTCAGAGAGCTTCAGAGAGAGAGAGAGAGAGAGAGAGAGAGAGAGAGAGAGAGAGAGAGAGAGAGAGCGAGAGCTTTATCGAGAGAGAGCGAGAGCTTTATCGAGAGAGAGCGAGAGCTTTATCGAGAGAGAGCGAGAGCTTTATCGAGAGAGAGAGAGAGCGAGAGCTTTATCGAGAGAGAGAGAGTGAGAGCTTTATCGAGAGAGAGAGAGAGCGAGAGCTTTATCGAGAGAGAGAGAGAGCGAGAGCTTTATCGAGAGAGAGAGAGAGCGAGAGCTTTATCGAGAGAGAGAGAGTGAGAGCTTTATCGAGAGAGAGAGAGCGAGAGCTTTATCGAGAGAGAGTGAGAAAGCTTAATCAAGAGAGCGAGTTTTATGCAGAGCGGGTGAGAGCGAGAGAGAGCTTTATCAGGAAAGAAAGAGTGAGACAGACAGAACTATCCATCTATCTCTAGATATAGATATATATTTTATCGATCTATCTTTCAAATTATGTTAACATCATTCCTAATTTCATAAAAAAAAAAATCCCACCTCAGTGTGTGATTGTTTGGAGTAGTATGGTTGTCCCATTACTTGTTTACATTGACCCATCGATAGCCTGGGACTAAACCCTTTTAACATGAAAGCAAGCGGGACTCACCTCAACATATCCAGACAAGGGGAAGTCCTTTCTGAAGGGGTGACCCTCGAAACCGTAGTCCGTCAGAATACGTCTCAGGTCGGGATGGTTGGCGAAGAACACGCCATACATGTCCCAGACCTGGAAGCACACAAACACAAGGCTTTATACACGAGTCCTGTCCTCGCTGGTGAAGTCTTGTAGAGATGATGCCAATATATCAGGCTGTTAAGGAGATACTCAAGTCCATTGTTCTGGAGGAAAATCTGATTGAAAGCCAAGACACACTTAACATGCCTCATGCTTTGCAAGTGTTGTTGTAATTCCTATTGATTACCAACAGGTGGAAGCATTTTGTTTAAAACTAACGGTACAAATTAAAATCCCAACCCATTAAAACCGTTATTCAAGGTGCCTTTGGCCTTTTCTAACCAATCATTCAGAAAGGTCCTCATATCAAATGTGATTAAGAAAAAAATACCACTAGCAACGGACAATGTGTAACGTAGACTTGAGATTTATACGTTGTTTTTCACTAGGCCTGCAGTGCCAGAGCGAGTCAGAGTACGACGGTTTGCATGTTAATGAGTCCGGGGAACACTGATATTGGCGTTCGAGACACAGTTGTGAGAGACAGGGCGATGCCCGCGTGCGTGATGGAAGCTCACCTCCCTCTCGTACCAGTTGGCGGCCTGGTGCACGCCGACGGCCGAGTCCACGGGAGTCAGCTCGTCTGTGTACGTCTTCAGGCGGATGCGGGAGTTGTAGCGCAGGGACAGCAGGTTGTACACAATCTGTGAGCCGTCGCACAGGGAGAAACAAAAGTTTAAGAAAAAGCACGAATGGAAATCACATCACCAACCTAAGATGCTGTATTTTATTTTAACACACATTAACGGTGCTGTAGGAAAGATGTAAAAGCTATATATTTAGTGTCAGCTATTATGAAGTGAAATGATCTGTTCCAATATCTATCAGTCTCTGTATGAGACTATTGGGATTTTAGACCGCTCCCGGCACCTTTCTGACCAATCAGGACATCTCTTCCCTGCCTGGTTAACTGAAACCTTTATGCCTGTTAATCACAGGTGTGTGATTGCTACAGTTCTCATTGGCAAATAAATAAAAGGGAGGGAGCCCTTTAGTGCCATTTAATCCTAATAAAAAGAAAGTAGATAATGCGTTGTAAGGCCTGGTTCATGCAAGGCCCTCTCTTCCATATTCCATAAATGAAGGATATTTTATCGGTGTCTGTAGTTCACGTTTGAACATCCAACGTGTGCACGATGGTATGTAGAAGAACTTAGGGCTGCTCGATTATGGGAAAGATCATAATCACGATTATTTGGTCAATATTGAAATCACGATTATTCAAAGGATTATTTTTTAGTTTGAAAACGTTGTTTTTTTTGTAACTGAGAACTGGTCAAAGATGGTCAAAAAGAAAATGTTCCAATCTAAAATGATATACAGATATGTATCCAGCTGTTCTGCCCTTTCTCTAAAAAACATTAAAAAGTATATAAAAAAAAGTAATAACAAAATCGAATAACTCGATTATGTTTGACGCGAGAATGGAAATCGCGTGCGTGTGCGGCTCCGTCAGACCCGAGTGCGTGTCTGGTGCCCTGAGCCTCACCTCAAAGCGGTTCTCCCGCGAGGGGATGTCCACGGCGGTGAGGTCGATCATGCTTCGGAACTGGGCGTTGGTGTGGTCACGGAGGAAGGTCAGCATGGGAACCACGCCGTCAGAGTGGATCATCACCTCCAGCTCGTTGTAGCACGTCACCTGGAACACAAACACACACACTTTAGCCAGATGCATCTCTTCCACGTTATGACCTTTGAGGATGACACATTTGCGCAATATGTTTTATTATATATGTGAATCCACGTTATTCGACTCAAAATGTAAGGGGCAGTCCACCAATCTAACACATTGAGGCTCCAGTTGGTGTAGTTGGATAAAGTTTTTAAATCACTTGGTGTAACAAAAATAAATCAATATAATCATTTTTGATTCAGTTACCAACAGGTTGACCAAATAACTGGTTTCGCATCCGTTTGCCAAGTTGTGAGTTGGCGGAAGGACGAGTATTTTGAGAAGACTCCAACCCCCCTCTGGCATTCTGCAGCCGAGCTGCTACCAGCAGACTAACAGCAGACTGACGAGGGAGAGAACTTGGCGTTCCCACAGGGACTTCCTTGGATGTATCAGGAAACTCTAACGATACATAATATGTATTCGTATTGAACCGAATCGGTACGGACGTCACGGTTCGCTGCATTGATTCACACGGAGAATACACGTAAAATTAAATAAATCTGCCGTGCAAATTAATTAATGTAATGCCGAACTAATGTTAGATCCGCGGAGGTGATGTGGGGTTAGGGTTGTTGTTTGTTTACATCTTAGATTACACAGTTCAGGCTGTTGCAGCTAAATCAGCGGAGAGACTGTATGACACTAGGCGGTACAAACTGAGACAATAAAAAATAATTGCCTTCTGCATTTTTGTTTTTTCTTTTCCCTTCATTGTACCGAACTCATACCTACATCCACAGTAGAGCCTACATCCTGCCCTACATCCATGGTAGACCCTAGATCTATCAACGGCAGACCCTACATCCACCACAGAGCCCTACATCACCGGTAGAGCCTACATTCACGGCGACGCCGTACATCCACGATAGAGCCCTACATCCGCATCCACGGAGGGTTCTTTGTAAATGGCTTCACCGTTAGTGTGTTTCTTATTTGCATATTGGAGAAGCAGCTTGCAGTCAGAACACTCTTCGTCCAACCGACGACGAGGCAGGAAAGGTATGGAAAATGTGTCATTGGTGGCACGTGACAATATAAACCACGTCCAATTAAATGACATTTTATTGGAAGATTGCCAAAAATTGATTGAAAGTTCTTTCCCACTACCCCAACGGGAGGCTCAATGTGTTAATTGGTGGACTTCCCTGTAAACTAACCCCCGCCGGACACTGATTAAAAAAAGAATATGAACGAGTCAGTCACGGATTCTTCCTTATTAGAGATCTCAGATAACCCATTAAAACATGCACAGCAGCCAGAGATTGGTAGTAGGCTGTGCATAATTCACAATTCAGTATTGTTTTACTCACCTCAACCTGCTGAACATATTTGGGCATCATCTCAGCCACATACTCTCCAAACGCTGCAAGCTGGTTGTGAGTGACAGCATCCTTGGCCCGGACTGTGGCTGTAAAGAGGATAGAGGAATCAAGAAGAAACTAACTTTAGAGTCAGTCAGACTCACAGCCCGAGTATTGACTGTGTTTCTGGTGCATGTTTCTGACCTAGGGTCCATGTCTACTACCACCGTGAACATGATCGGTCTATACCACAAGTGTAATTTAATAATGTAATATAAAAGTATGCATACGTTTTGTTTCAGTGGAAGTCGTCTCCAGTCTCGCCTGCTGCTGGATGATACCTGCACTCCGGCTTGCGACTGGAAAATAAAAGGTTGATATCATGAACCTGGAATAGATCACTCAGCATGATAAGAGGAGATACTATATATTACTACACACGTCCATGCAGACAATGTCAGTTATGTCATACATCTGAACGCCAGAAAGGATTTTTGCAGGAGTTAGCATTAGCTAGCTCAGAGGTCATCCTGGAGACACTGGGTCGGTGAACACGGGACCACTGACCCTGTATTGGTAGTTCCCCGTGTCGTCTGTGTATATCATGAGGATAAAGTGAATTGCCGAACATGAAAGGTGTCTAAGATATACTCACTCTTTAGACTTCTCCCCAGCCCTCCGCGGACACATCGCATCAACGACGCCGCCATGTTGGTTAATGTTGTCTGCGATCTGCGTCTGCGCAGTGAGAGCGTCAACTAGATTGTTCGTGGCTCTTTGTCGCCATCTATTGTACGCTGTATGTTATTTAATGTCTATATGACAGAATCTGGTAACATAGGATTTATAGTTCACATCATTAAAAAATAAATAAATAAAATGAATAGGTGCTTTAACAGGAAACTAAACACATGTTTACTTTGCATGGCATGGATTTGTCTTGGGAAAACCCATTTACAAGTGGAATAACGACATAACTTAAAAGGGTAAACATAGGTCAAATGTTTTAGCAAAGGTAAAAAAGTAAGGGCAAAAGTAACATCTCAAATTACTCTTTAATTGAAGTACATAAGGGTTACAAATATGTTGTTTGTTGTATGATGTGTACATCCCTATATGTTTGAAAGACATCTTGATACATTGAGAGAAGTTTGACGGGTACACAATAATGAGAAAGTCAATCAGAAGAGCTTCATAAAATATTTATTTTCTGAATTGGCAAGTTTCACCAATGCCTCATATGAAAAATAAAACATTGTTTTGTGCGCATTTTATGAACATTTTACAATGAAAAAAAAAAAAAAAAGCTGATGAAAATGTACAATTATATCTACTAGGAAATATGAATCTCCTCCAGTCCTGGAGGCGTTCTCAGCTGGAGTCCTCGCACACCTGCTGGCGGTACCTCCCGAGCGCGGCCCGCTGGGCCGAGTGGATCAGGACGTGGGGCCGGAGAGTGACCAGCCTGTGGCGGGCCTCCTCGGGGGTCCAGCAGTGGAGCTAGTGGGGTTACGACGTCAACAAAACTCTTATCAATAGGGTTCGACACTAGCCTGGGTGTACCCATGCTGCCCTTGCGCGCGATTTCATTTCACGCTTCTAGGGCAGCCCGGATTCCATGGATCCGATTATCGCCTGAGATAGGGAACCGATCACAGAACGGGGAGGGACGGCAAGACGATGACGACGTATATTCGACAGACCCATCGTCTTCTTCCCATGGACATATTATAGAATTATTATAATAACAAGCTTCGTCCTCATCAAATTTCTGCCGCTCTACATACGTCATCTGGTGTAATTGATACGATTGAATATGAGCTACGTACAGACTCATATGATAGACATTCGTAGCGCCCAATGTAGATTGAGATGAGGTCTGGCGTTAGCCAGGTTGGTTCAACACAGTGTATAGGGTAATAATGTACTGTTATTGTGTGTTGTACTTCCTTGCACTTAAAAAAATATATACAGTAGTACTTAGCATTGTGCAGCATCTATCTTACTATTGTTAGAGCTTGTCACCTGGTTCTATGAACATACTTACTGTACCGACAGCGATATATTGTTTCTCTTTCTTCTGACAATTTTACTTATTGTAAGTCTCTTTGGATAGAAATGACTGCTCAATGCCCTAAATGTAATACACTTACATATAATAATAGATTATAGTGCCTATGGTTTTAATCTTATGGTTAGGTTTAAGTAAGAAGCTGAATAATTCAGCAGCTAGAACTACCAAACATTAACCAAATAAAGACCCCAAACACTTTGACGTACTTAAAAACCTAAAACCAAGGGGTACGCTCAACACATAAGTCAACTCAAACGGTTCAGTGTAGCAGTGGAGGACTTTGTGATGTTGTGAAACCATGAGCTACTGCAGTGAGTGTGCGACTGACCCGTATGAGATAGGCAGCGACCAGCGTAGCGCTGCGACAGCGTCCGGCCTTACAGTGGACGTACACACTGCTGCCCTCCTCTCTGTGGCGCATGACGAACTCCACGCCCCTGTGCAGGTTCTCCAGGCTGGGTACCCCCGTCAGGTCAACGGTGCTCAGCCTGAGCTGGTCCACGCCCGCGGCCCGCCACTCCTACGGGCAGAGGACGTCGCGTTACATGGACTGGATCTACTGGAATGGGATTGCATTTACATCCTCATATACTCACCTCAGCAGAGTTGCAGAAGTATTTTGTTTCGTATTCTTCGTTCATGGTAATGACCCCTCTGACGTTTTCTTTTTGGACCAACTAGAGAAACAAAATAAAACCAGAGATTAAAATGAAAGATACTGGCTAGAAACCAGTGACATTCATCAGTGACCATTATATTACTACATTATATGTGATCATTTACTTATGTATATCATTTAACTGTCCAATGCAACGTGTTTAGATATATTATACAGCATAGTTTACCTCTTTTGTCATTGATTTAAAGGGCAGGGCTCCCAGTATGACGGTCTGGTCCACTCGGGTGAACCACTGCCTAGAGGACACCTTCTCCATGACCACATTGTAGGCTAAGGTGGGGTAAAACAGCAGCCTGGCCAGCGCTCCAGACATGGTGATAGATCTTAAAGAAATGGTCTCTAAAAATGAGTCATGTAGGACCGGATGCACACGTTCTTTTAGGATACATGTGATAATTGCATTGGTACATTCATCCCAAGAGTTTACATGTTGTGTACAGTTGGAAGATCACCAACCTAACATGACATCCGGGTTTCTTCTTCGCTTGTGAATTGAGAATAGGGGATTTGCTGCCATCCACAGGAATGGCAAGAGCAGTGCATGGTTCAGGCAAGTTTGAAATTACATTAATTAGTACATTTAATATTTTTTGGATTACTTTTCAAATTTAACTTTAGGTCATCTAGCAGTCACTTTTATCCTAAGCGACTTGAAATAAATACATTTGTCAGAAGATTCTATTGTGAGATTTTATTGTGAGCGCAAAATACATTAGGCTTATGGAATGAGTCTCATTCCATTAGGCTTATGGAATGAGACAATACAACCAACAAGGGGCAACAGATACATTAGTCGTCATTGTGGCTGATGTAGAAATTAATTAATCGTCATTAAATAATTATAAACATGGGTCAATTCATCAACACTCCATTTTAGACTAGCTGGCATTTCAGTAATGCTCATTTATTTTACACTTACAGCAAAACCTTCCATTCCATTGTTGAACAATCTAATTCTTTATTTATGTCTATTTATTTACAATTCCTAGTTACAAAAGACAAATAAAAAACAAATCCCACATTTCACAAGCTGTTTTATATAACCCTACATATTAGAACAGCAGCTTGTTAAAATGTCAAGGAGAAGCAAATACAAGAAAGACAATATTTACACCAGTATGTATGTGCAAGCACACATACATAACATATATATAATACTTTAGGAAAATGTGAATGCAAAATAGCATTATTGGACATAGAACTAAACTATGCAATATATAAAAGTGCAAAAATACAAAATATTTGGCCTGGGACCCTCAATTGCATATTAAAAAGGAGTTTCATGAGCCCACCCTTCAATTGTATGCTTTATAAGAAACATTACAGTGTATGGATACACCATTCATATCTACTAAACTGCAATACCTAGCTAAAGTAGTGTTAATTAAAAAGGTAAAATAGAATCATTTCCCACACCAAGGCAGTGATAATGTAGATGATTTTTTCTGTAGTATACAGGCAAAACCCACAACAGAAGAATGAATATAGAACTCTGCAACGATTCCGATGTGAAAAATTTGACTAGGGATTTGAGAAAATCCGACGTAGAAGTTTGACATTTTTACACCAAGATTAGGGTTGACTTAATTCAATTAATTAAGAAATTGAGTAAAAAGGTAGTTATTCATCTGATAGGATTGGACATTAGGTCAATCTCAATCTGGAGGACGGTCAGAGGTGGGAGACAGTAGAGTTTATGACGTCTTGCTCTCCCTTGGAGTTAGCGGTCTTGGAGAGGTCGCGCTGTGGAAAGATAAACCAAAGTATGTTACCATGAATAAGGAGGAAGGAATGAATCAGCACAAGCCAGTGAGGAGTGGTTTTTGCTTGCCATTTCAAAAAGGTGCGATGTCTATCCATCTACAGGTATGTGGTAAGGGAGAGTTAGTGGTTAAGTGGATTAAAAACTAATTTTACACAAGGAAAAACAGCATCAAACAACGTATCCAGAGACGAAATCTCCTTAACAGGAGAAAGGCAAGCTTTTGGCGCAGATTCCATTAATGCCATGCAAAGTATATAGGTTTAGAGTTGGCATCACACTGATGGCTAGAAAGGCAAACACACCTTGCCTGAACAGATTCAGTGTTGACCAAGTCCTTCTAAAACATAAATGTACATTAGTACACCGTGTAACACCACATACACTACTGAGACGCCAACATATGTGTAGCTTCTAGAGCCAATAATAACCCCTGATTGCTTCGCATAAGGGACGCAACATAACGATGTATTACACTGCTGGACGGGGAATTTAAAAAAAAGAAATATTCAAAAAATGTCAACAAAAGTCAATTACCAGAAATTCAGAATAAGTGGTGGCAACAGAGGTTATGCTGGTGTTACGCTTTGGACTAGCAGGGGTCATCAACGCACCGCTCACAGGCGACGCCTTGACCTCGACCATGTTCTCCCGGTTCCACCGCTGGTGCCCAGCGTGGGGGGGTTTGATGCGGCCTGGGGTCCGGGGCGCCAGGATCTGACGTGAGGAGAGAGAGAGAGAAAGAAAGAGAAAGCAAAAGAGACAGACAGAGAGACAGACAGAGACAGATACAGAGAGACAGAGACAGAGAGACAGAGAGAGAGGATCAGACACGAGCACACAGAATTAATTTGTGCATTTCAGTGAAGACTCCATTAAAATAACAGACCGAAGACACAAGTTTGTTTCCATTACAGAACGAGCATCGTCAAGGAGCATTCCACTTGATCCCTTGTCGATTAACAAGCGTCCATGCACCGTCGACCTTCGCGGGGAAGCCTACCTTATTGGCTGACAGCGGAGGGCGGGACATTGCCGGTGAGCGACAGGTGGAGATGCCGTAAACGGAGCGCGACGTGCTGTTAGAGGCGGTGCTGGAGAGGCTGGAGGTAGCGTTAAACTGGAAACACATTAAAATGGGAATAGCCGCGTGGGTTAATGACAGCACAACAACCCCTCACTGACCAGTTAGTCTTTACACTTGGAAGGTATGCCCTTGGCTTGCGTGTAGGTCTCTAGAGCCATCTTGACTACTAAAAGCCAGGCGACGCGTTTATACCATTGTAAGAACTAGGGGGTCTCACCCTCCGCGTTTTGTTGGCTGTCGGGGTGCCGAGCAAGCGCCGCTTGGCGGGCGTGCGTACCGACGTGCCGTACAGCATGTCCTCCTCCGTCTGCTTGCTCTTCTTCAGTTGCTGTGGAACGTTATAAACGAGAGAGAGTTACAGACGCTGCATCGGCTTTCATTTCCTACGGCCTACGGCGAAGGCGCGATTACTTCCTCTTCTTCAAAACGTGTCCCGTAGATAAAGCGCTATATTTATTCACCCGCTCTTGTTTCTCGTTCTCCTTGTCTACGCGGTGCGACTCCCACTGCTCCTCCACGTACTGCATGAACTTCTGCCCGCTCACCAGGAACTCTCGGCCCTGCTCGCTCTCCCAGGCCTCGATCTCCGACGTCAGCTTCTTCTCGAGCTGTGTGGGGGGGGGACACACAGGGGCCCGTCGGTTATTGCCATCGTCGGGTTCCAGTGCAAACTGTACACTACACGGTCAGGTGTCACTTTTGAACGTGGACCATCTTCTCCTTACCTTGGGGAGACTTTTCGACAACTCGGTCCTCTGCTTCTCCTCTTTGAGGAGGTTTCCTCCCCGGTTTGTGAACCTCGTGGGATCTGTTGCTTTTTTCTGGGAATGAAAGGAAAAACGGATGGTCTATTAAAAACAGTAACCTTTTGCACACAAGAATGGACCCCGGCCAGAAACATGATATCGATTATACTTATATTTTGAGATTTCCCAACCCTATAACCAATAATAGTGTATTCATCATTAAATTAATTGGTGTGGAAAGTAAAAGGCAAACATATGCACATATTAGCCACAATGTTTAAACATGCGTACACTAACTTAAGATACTGCAGACCCCTGGGTGTTATCATTAGACATGCCCACTTCTGCCATTGCTGTGAAACGGGTTAAACAGCATTTCTCTGGTAATATTTGAAAGGGTGCAATCAGTCTCACCTCGAGGTCCTGGAAGAGTCTCCAGCTTTCTTCCCACTGGTGGACGCCCTCAAACAGCGCTTTGTGGTCTTCATAGTGCTGCCTCAGTCGCTGGATCTCTTCATCATGGAGACCCAGCAGCTCCTCAGTGAAATCCTCTGGGAAAGAAAAAAGGGCCCATGTTCAGCATTTACTTTAGACAATAAACCTCTCATTTGTGATGCTGTAAAGTACAATTACAAAGGGGGATCCCCTCACCACTGTAATACGGCACAAACTCCTGTCGCTGGTCCATGCTCAGGAAGCACTTTGTCCAAAACACGGCGATCTCGGAGCGGATGGCTTCCGTCACGTTGCGCATGTTCAACAGCTTGAGCTCCTCCAGGCGCTGAGCCTCTGCTTGTAGCTGAAAGGGAGGGAGTGATGCAACATGAGCCGGCCTGGTTGCAAGTGCAACATACAGGGGGGGGGGGGCGATTCAAACACTGGTGCCTTTTCACTCACCACGTCGAGATTCCGTTTCTTTGACATGACCATGTGCGGGGAGAAGGCCTCCCGCTCCTCCTGGGAGACCTGCAGTCTGTCCCACAGCCTCTGGATCCGCTCCCTGTGAATCTCGCACTGGGCCTCGTTCTCAGCCCGGTGCCCCTCCAACTACGGCGTCGCCAACGACAGACAAGTGCCACCGGTTAGTGGGTCGGCTTAGCTCAGGAGGTAGAGCAGTAGTCTTGTAACCGAAAGGTTGCTCAGTTCGATTCACAGCTCCTCCTAGCTGAGTGTTGAGGTGTCCCTGAGCAAGACACCAAACCCTAACTGCTCCTGACGAGCTGGCTGTCTCCTTGCATGGGTGACTCTGCCGTCGGTATGTCAATGTGTGTATTAAACGATGTAAGACGCTTTGGATAAAAGCGTCTGCTAAATGCCCTAAATGTACCGGTAAATGGTTAGGAAAGCTAAGCACCCATTGCTTTAACACAGAGCCGATATTTTTTTTATGTCAAGTTCCATAGACCACATCAGCTATTCTCTGCTATTCTCACACACACACACACACACACACACACACACACACACACACACACACACACACACACACACACACACACACACACACACACACACACACACACACACACACACACACACACACACACACACACACACACACACTCCATCTAAAGGAGTATATTTTTCTTGGACGATTCAACGTTGCCGTGATGCATATTAAATGCTCACCTGACAAAGCAGCAGCTTGAGAGAGGTTATGTTGTCTCTGGACAGGCAGAAGGCCTCATCATCCTCGCACACAATGTCCTTTTCAAAGCTGGTCTCAGGAACCTGATCCAGGTCGTCCATGCATAGGATGATCTGTCTCTTGATGTCCACAAACTCAGCGTGCCGCCTCCCCTGAAAAGATATCCATCACGATAAATAAAGATTCCTGCCACCTATATATCTTTCTTGACATTGTCGAAAAGTAAAATAAATAAAAAGGTTCATTCTAACTAAAGGTTTGGGTTATTCCCACCTTCTCAGCCATCTGGTTGGTTACGTGTTCCCGGAAGTCTTCCAGCTGTTCCAGTGAGGGGACAGAGTCTTCGTTGACCCTGTATGGCATGGAGCACAGGATGTCACAGAGGTCGTGGTCCTGCTCCATCAAGGCCTTCAGCTGCTGCACGCGCTGGCTCTTCTCCAACACCAGCACCTCCACGCGTGTGCGGATGTCCTTCTCCTGCTGAAGCATAGTGCTGCCGGCCTCTTCCTGAACACACCAGGACCAACAAGAGGTTTACTTTAGATTGTCCAGATTTGTAACCTATTGGCAACAGCCATTGACGTTATGAGCCAATAGGTCTCTCATCAGCAGTTCTGAACTTATTGATGATATGTTTTTGTTGTGCCAACCTCAAATCTGGGTAATTGAAGTTCCAAGCAGAGTTTCGCCATTTCGTTGCGGCATGTTTCAATGCTGATCATCAGTCTCTTTTTCAGAGCCTCCTCCTCGGCAACCATCATATCCAGTAAACTCTATGGTGGTGGAAACAATACCAGCAAATTTAACAGATATATCACACACGAAATATATAAATCCAACCTTGAACAAGTCCTTGCATTTTCTATTTTTAGCTTTGATGTGCATTGGTCAATTTATAAATGTCATAAAACAGCTTTGCAGGGCCTTATTGGCATAGAGAGTTAAAGAGTTAAAGTTTCGATAGGCGTAACAGTCAAGGCAGATAATGCTAAACGACCACTCCCTCCGATCAGACGGTAGGGACAGGCCAACGTAGGTTTCGATTTAAAACCAAGCAATAGGAATAACAAACAAACAAAGTTGATCAAGTTTATTTTTACTAATATAACAGAGTAGAAATCTGAAATTTCGTGCATTTCGACCATTATGAAACGCAAGGAATGTTAAGAGAACAATCACCTTAATGTGACTCTTGACGACATTGGTCCTCTGCAGCCTCTGCTCCTCGGAGATGCCGATCTCCTCCCAGATGTCCTTCAGGTGGTGTAGGGCTTTATTCAAGCAGGTCACCGACTCCGCTGCGAGCACCTCACTGCAGAGGGACACCCCAAAGCATGACCAAAACCCTAAAACACGAGCATCTCCCAACTCATTCATGATTTCAGAAAACTACACATAAACGACGAATATGTAATACACAGATGATTGCGTGAGTCTGGGTTTCTATGGCACTGAATAAGTTAGCAATTAGGCTAACTGGCTAACAAGTGCGACGCCCCGTTGTATAATGTGTTTACAACTAAAGCCATGGTTGGAAATAACATCAGTATAAATCTCATAAGCGTTATATAACGTTACCTCTTCCTCATCGTTAATTCCCAGGTTTTTAATGGTTGTCGAGGACTACAAAAACTTCAACGCAGCGCTGTCCGCTAACCGTCACCCTCAAAGCAGCAACGTCCACCCAGTGTTGTCTGTCTCAGATTCAAAACACGCGTGTCAACGCAGGCTGCGCTCTCATTGGCTAGTTTTGGGATGCGTGCGCAGCTCGTTGGTACAAATAAAATGAGGTAACAAACTGTTCCGGTTGTGGTTTGCTCATGGACCTATTAAAGAAGGATTTGCTGATGGAAATATAATCGTTTATGTCATCTCGTTTTGTATTTTGTTTTTATGTAAAACTTCTGTGCAAAAAAAGATACTTGGAAAAAAAAAAAGAATGATTGAAGAAGTTTATAGCTATGAGTTTATACACAACTTTTTAAAACAGTATGGAAAGAGACTTATTTTTGGAAGATATTGGTCCAAGTAAGTAATAGGGACATAAAACATATTAAAACATTTATTCACATTCAGTTCATAGTATCCTTTTTTTACATCAATCCAAGAGTGTGCCCCAGAAACAATAAGTCCATTCAGTAATGCCATTGGTCCCGCAGGTGGTTCACATCCTTTACAGTGGCAGGAATCTTTTAGTTTCTGTCCATGATGCAATACAATGCAATAGCAAAGTTTGTCCTAAAATAGCCCAGCTGTCTGGACTCATGCACGGTTATCCAACAACGCCTCGATGAGTCTGGCACTGTTTGTGATGGCGGTCGTAACAATGATGAATTTATAACCTAAAGAGAAATGACAAAAAAACATACAGTTTATCATGTTATCCGATTTCGGCATGTTTTATATCAATAACAGAATGACTCAGTTCTATTATTCATTCCGATCAATGTCCCAATAAAAAAATAAAAATAAACTTTATTATTCAAAATCAAGCCCTTTCTACCTTTCTCTTTGCCAAGGAAACGTAGGGCCGAGATCTCGGAGAAGGTGCATCCCCCGAGGAACATGACCAGGATGGTCCTCTGAGTGTCGCTCCTTGCCTTCCCGTCAGCCTCACTGCAGCCTGAAGAGAGACAAGCATCTCCTGGTATCAGCGACATTCACACATCTAAAACACACTGTGTTTGATTTGAACTTTTTATTTCAAACATGCAAGAAACATGTCATCGAATGACAGAAACAATTTGTGTTCAATTGTAAATGTGAAGGGATGTCAACGATTTATACCAGGGACAGTTAAGTAGTTATACAGTAATAAATAATGGTATCGCTAACTAACCTGAGGCTGCGAATTCCTGGCCATTGAGTAACCTGGTGACTTCTTCCAAGCCAGTCCATCCATCTCGCTCCAAAACCTGGAGACACGACCAGAAACACAGAGGAGCCTTGTGAGATCTCCCCCAAAAACACCTGTTTTCCTCCTATACTCCCAAGCAGTGCAGTGGAATAGTGGTCAGGCTGGATGACCCACCTGTTCAATGAGTTTACAGCTGAGCGGCACATAAGCCCCGCTGAAGATGTAGGCCATGTCTTTGGGAACACGCAAGTCGTATTCCTCATCCGATTTGGGCACCTTTATAGCAAATGGTCAAAGGACAGCAATAGCCTCAAGTTAAAGAAATGAAGATTGTATTTAGCAACAAATCAACGCTGTACATGTTTTACAAATGGTATAGAGTAGGAGAGTTTTAGTGACATTTCCAACGGTTCAAGACATTGAAAATGGTGGTTAATTTGAGTGGCCAGATTACCTACCAAGTTTAGTCTCCTACTTAGGGCTCGGAAATGGCTCTTCTTCGCCAAAGAGGAAAAGGCATCAGTCAGCTTTCCTAAAAAGACAGAACAATGTAATGCAAGTCTGTGTGCGTTTGTGTGAATGACGTTATAACAGAGAATTGCTGGACTACTGTTGCGAGTTATGTAGCACATCGTTTCGTGAGGGGAGGTCGATACAGCATCGTGGGATTCTACGTCGGTAGCCTGTTTCACCTGCAGCTCTGTCGTTAACCAGCTTGCCAACTTTGTTCTCCATGGCGGTCAGGGTCTCCCCTGTCGGCTGCTCCACCAGAATCCCCAGCTGCTTCAGGTTGGAAAAGGTCGGAAGGTGGTCGACGCCATAACTCTGTCAAGGCCGAGCCAAACAGGCATAAACATCATTAATTCACCAGGTTCCACCTGACCATGGTTATTTATCCCTCTGATCCCCATACTGTTACTACTTTATTAGGGTTTACCTGTAGGTATTGTGCCTTCATTGATTTGTAGTCTTTGGAGAGTAGACCTGTGACGAAACGCAAGGAGTCGTTTGTTACTGCAGCATTGGGAGGACATTTATTTAGCACGTTGGTGTCAAGAAGACTCACCGTTTTCCGTGAGCGACAGGAGACAGAGGAGTCGCAGGCTCTCTATCATGGAGCACTGAAGGAAGGACAATGAATGAATACTGGGAGTTTTCTATTAACCCGTTACTACTATGCATGTGTCTATCTGAGACTCACTTGTCTGTTGATGTGCTCCTCAATGAATGTAATACATTCCCGGATGTCGAACCCCTCCAGTAAGGCTGTCACGGTTATGGAAAAATAAGCTTGTTTCAAAATACTAGGATGCATTACACAATACTCAATATTGACGTTTTTTCAATATTGTATGCATCTTAAAAATAATTTAAATCCTAGTTTTTTTATCCAGTGCACGGTGGTCTTCTTACAGTGCTCGGTTTTCAACAGCTCTTGAAATTCCTGCTTTGTCTTCTTCTTCATCATTGATTCACTGGCACCAATATCTGTCATGAAGGATGTGGTTGATTACTCAGAGAAGAATAATAACAATTTGTAGATGAGAACAGCTCATCAAAGTATTACTCACGTAAACTCAACAGCCGATGCTCTTGTTTTAAGCCTTTGAGTTCTTCTGAGACAAATGTCTTTATCTGTTTTATGTCCATACCACATCTTTTCTGAAGGATAACATAAACAACACAGGATTCATTTATTTAATTAACTCTGCTGGTTAATAGAAGCTTCCGGAATAGTGCTGCACACATGATGCGCAGATGCTTCACCCACGTCGTATGCAGTCTGAAGATTTTTGGCTTTCTGACTGAGAAACCCGAAAACGTTGGAGAAATGCTCATTCCGGATTTGGTTAAACACCTGAGGTGGATTAGACATGAAACAATGTTAGCTTGGCACTTTGGTATTCATCTGTAAGATTCATGTTACTTCCCAAATACTGCAGTTGAACTATTTAAGTCTTACCTTATCTTGCGAGTTAAGCATTACTTTTAAACTTTTGTCAGAGGATGTAACTTCCGGACCAAACTCCACACACCCTGCAGAATAAATATTCAAGTCACATGGTTGACATTCAGCTGCAAACAAGATTGTCACAAATGATATATGTTCTTACTATGGGGAACAATCTCTACTAAAGCATCTTATGTACTGCAATACAATGTAACATAGTGTGCAGAGATACAATTAATAGAAAATGGAATGAATAGTCTTCAATAGCAAGTACTAAATAATAGTTATCTGGAATATTCTTCCAAGTCCACTCAATTTAACATGAATACTTTCTGGTTAATAAATGCCCATAGTCTCCTAATTTTTTATTTTATCTTTCATTAAGAGCTAATAAAAACATGATGGAAATATCTTAAAAGATAAGACCCTTGAATAAACTCTGACAGGCACCCTTGAGGTTCTACGTACCACATTTGATTCTGAAGATGTCATCCACTAACCCTTCATAGACCACCTGGGAGCACATGGGAGTGACGTAGTCCACATCTGGAGGGGCAAGCATCAACAGTCAGGCAAACGAACAAGACAGACAAACCGTCATCTGCAACATTGTAGGGAAAACTCTGCTACTTGCCTCTATCAAAAAGAAAAACACTTCCAATCTCCCCATCGCAACCTTTCTGTTCTCCCTCCTCTACCTGCTCCCGCCATGACTCATACGCCATCTGGTGCCATCCAACACATAGAACACATAAGACTTAGGCCCAATCCCATTTCTACCCCTTCCCCCTCCCCCTTGTTTTGAAGGGGGAAGGGGAAGGGGAAGGGGGAAGGGGAAGGGGTAAGGGTAAGGGGTAAGGGGTAGAAATGGGATTGGGCCTTAGTGTTATACACACACACACAGATAAGTTACATTAGCCGTGTTGGAGAGGAAACTACTGTTTTCAAAGCCCTCGCTTCACACATTGGTGTTGCCACCATTAGAGACCCAGTGATCCCACCTTGGAACATCGGCCGATCCCGTAGACCTTAGAGAAGGGGCCGTAGAGGGAGTGCAGCAGGTGCAGCGCACTGCCAGCCGTCCGCACCCAGCGCTGGTTCCCTTCCTAGGACAGATACAGAAGGCACGAGTGGGTACTTCGGACTTTGCGTTATTGAAATTAAATGGTAGACGTGGAAAATACAAAACTATTTTCGTCGATAGTATAAATGCATGGGTTGGTGGGAATGATGTTGGTGTAATCATTAGGCATAAATATATATTTTGGCATGCAAAATTGTGTATTATACCAGAAGTCAACAATAGACTTACTTATACTATAATATTATAGAATCAAAGTTATAATTAACGAAACACAGCATAAGGGGATGAGTGTTGCAGTAGTGAGACCATATATTAGACGGTACAGACTACAACGGAATAGATTACAGCACACGTTATTTATCAGACAGTTTGAGATCAATACCAGGAAATAGTCTCGGAAGAACTCTGGGAGTTCCAGGCTGATGATGTCATCATCCAATGGGAGGAGATGGAATGCCCACTCATCAGTTGTCACGTCTGAGAGAAAGAAACAACACTGTAGTTCGATATATTCTACGAATAACTGACAAAAACGCTAATACACAAGAGGTTACCTACCTCCAAAGATTCCCTGCTCCTCCAATACGTTCTCACAAGCATAGAACTGGAATGGATGGACAACAGTAGAAATGAGTTAATGTTTCTCATGTCGTAGGTATTTGGAAGACGGCACTAGTAATGTAAGGAGGATATAGGGCACAGGGTTTTACCTTCTGAGGGGTAAATATTAACTTGTATCTTCTGAATTTCCCAGCAGCTTTGTCTGCGTTCACCACATCTTTAAAAAAAAAAAAGGGGGAAAAGCCGAGACTTCAAATTATTGATTATAATGGTCTGATATCAGCCATATTGCCATTGGGGGTTTCCTTTATGATGAAAAGCTAGGCTGTTGTTTACATACCACAAATCCACTTCACAGATTGTAGTCTTGGACGTATCAGAAAACACAATCTAAAAAGAGATTTCAACACTTTCACACTGCAATGTCAGCTTCTTATCCACCATATGAGCTGGGCTGTAAGACGGCACTGTACTTACTGATCAGAAGTGCTCACAATCGGCTTATATTCCACTTTGTAGAGTTTGTCAACTTCATGTTGCTTTAAAATAAAGCACAAACAGAAATGAAAATCGTGATTCAATTCACCTCGTTGACTAAATGCATAGGTAGTTGATGTACCTTAAGTGTAGAAACATTGGCAATGCGATCAAGTGGGCTCATTAAGTCAGCATCAATAAAGAGGTCCTTCCTTCCGGGTAGCTGTTAAATAAAGATCAGAATAATAAATGCAATGCAAACATCAATTTGTAGCTAACAGAAAATAAATAAGACTCAAAATAACACAAAATAAAAACGATATTATGACTTAAGGTGTGATACATAAAGCTTTTTAGTGATGAAATAGATTTCTGAGACCTCCTTGCAATAGTCAATATCAAACGACAGTTAAACCCACAGTGTGGAGAGTAAGTGGCTGGGATTACCACCAGCAGCACCCAACAGTGGGGACTTTATCATTTATTTTAAAGCATCTGTCCAAATCAACAGTGAGGGTTGGGGTTAGGGTTCGGCTAAATCAGTGGTACAATCAGACCCACCTGCTCCAGCAGATAGATCAGCTGGTCCCTGGCCAGCCTCTTAAGCAACGAGAAGTCTGGGAGCTCTGGGGAGTCTCGTCTGATGCTTTGAGCCATGGGGATGAGTGACAGGGGGGGCGAACAGCCGTCTGTCTGTCCTTTACTTGTAAACACTCTTCTAGTGGCATGTGGAGACATTAGATCGCTATGTGAAATCTTGTTTGTTATTTATTGACAGTCTTAAATTAAGATAAATGACATAGAAATGCAGGGATCATGTATTGACAGCCCTGATTAAGAGCTGACGTTGCCTAACTTCAAAGCTACGCATAGATGCTAGACATGCTTCTTATAAAACGATTATAGGAGATTTTATATTAATAATAATGCCACTTATTCACTGGTAACATTCAAAGACAGTGTCAAATGGTTAAAATAAACAACAGTATTTGAGTAAGTGTAGGGCTAGCTACCTTCTTCCGTGGTGGGGACGGATGGAACTAGGTTCTCAGAGAGCGTGTTGCACTCCGGACTGATTCAGGGTGGGACACCTTTAGGATATAATCGCTGAGAAGAAGTGAAACTACCAAACACCAAATAATCGACCCCGAAAAAGGATTTAAGATTAGACCATTAAATCACTGCTCACGATGAATTCCAGTACGACTGTGTTATTGGAAACGGTCAATTTCGCGGCAGAAAAGCACCGCAGTCAACGGCGTAAAGATGTAGAAGGAACCCCTTATATCAACCATCCCATAGGTTTGTCCTGTGCTGTCAGCCTTTCCTTATTAAATGTTTTATTTAATGTTCTTCTGTGTGATATTATGGATATGCCATCTGCTTAAAGTTGTTTGCCTTTTTTTTAAGGAGTTGCAAGAATCCTCAGTCATGAAGGTGGCATTGTTGACATTGAGGTGTTGCAAGTGAGTTGTCTGTATTTACTATAAAATAAAATGTATAGCCTATACTGTATTTGCAAATTAAAAAAACAAAGAAGTATTACTGTTTACTCTTTGGGTTTTCAAAATCACTAACTATCTAACCCTATGTATGTTCCCCCAATTCAGGCAGCTCTTCTCCATGATACTGTTGAAGACACAGACACCAGCATAGCAGAACTAGAGTTAACCTTTGGACCAACCGTGGCGCGCATTGTCCAAGAAGTGACCGATGACAAGACCCTCCCCAAACAGGAGAGGAAACGTCTCCAAGTAGAGCACGCACCCCACTGCAGTCAACAGGCCAAACTGGTCAAACTTGCTGACAAACTTTACAACTTGAGGGACCTTAATCGCTGCACACCTACAGGTGGCTTTTTGTTTTGTGGTCCATTGTGTTTGGCGGCTAATCTGTGTTTTTTTATTACAACTTGCGATTGTGCTGTTTCTTCTATTCATGTATCGGTTTTCCTAACGATACACTTGTTGGTGTTTTTAGATCAATTAAATCACTATGTTTAGCAAATTAGTCATTGAGGTGATAAAATGTTATGTTTTCAGGTTGGACTGCAGAGCGAGTCCAGGAATACTTTGTCTGGGGGTCTCTGGTGATAAGAGGACTGAAAGGCACCCATCCAGCCCTTGAAGAGAAGCTTGAAGCGCTGTTTAAGCAGAGGGGAATTCAGCTTTGAAAAATATCCCTATTTGAACATTTCTCCAAAAAAATGCTGTCTGCACACAGTAATATCAAAAGAATAAACCTTCTATCCATATATATGTAATTCTTTTGTGGAATAAAATTATTTCTTGTTTCACATTAAACACGGTGTAAATAAGAATGATAAAATCCATAATGAGAACTGTATACACCCACTGAAACAAAAGATTAAACATTTTAACAATAAATATGCAATTATATTGTGGAATTAAATAATCTCTTGTTTCACATCAAACACGGTGTAAATACAAATGATGCCACCATAATAAAGGCTTTATACAAACTCTGAATCATTCATGAGTATGTATTCTTTTTAGTAGGACATTTTTATATTATTATTTTAGTATTATTTATTTTGTTGTAATTCCAGAGGAACTGAAGCTACTACATAATGATCCAGTCGGACTCACACAACTTCCGTTCCGTTCAGCGGTTAGACTTCCGTTCGCGTCGAGGATCTCAGATCTAGGAGCGTGGATTGTAAAGGATATATTTCTCTAGGTCTTTATTTCTGTTTTGTTTTGTCCATTAACTCGGTCCACCATGTCAGGACGCGAGGCCCTCAACATGAAGCTGCCGCCGATCCAGTCCACGGCCGGAGCCGTGCCGATCCGCAATGAGAAAGGTGAGAAGTCTGCTATCCGATTAGCAACATAGCTAACGTTGCAACAATAATAATATGGCCTAGTAGTATTGCATTGACAGTTTTAGACCGGACAGGACAAGAGGATATTGATTGTATATCATTTTTATGTATATGCATAAACGTGTGTTCAGTTAATCATTAAGTATATCATTAAGTATAATACAGAGCTTCATCAAGTTCCAACCACCAACCTATCCATATAAAATAAACCAGTACAATCTGAAACATAGAGTATTGAATAAACATGATTTTCCTCAATGCGCGGAGATCTAATTAGTTGCAAAATAGAAAAAGTGCCACCTGTCCGTCTTTCTGCTGTATGTCAATAGAGCATCTCCTCTCAACGTGTTGCCATTACTCTCTCAGACCTGACGTCATCGTTGATGCTCTGTTTCAAGTTGGAACTAAGTTTCCCTAATTCTAACCTCATGTTATTGTGACTCCCCTCACGTTCAACAACAGGTGAGATTTCCATGGAGAAGGTGAAGGTGAAGAGGTATGTCTCCGGTAAGCGTCCCGACTACGCTCCGATGGAGTCGTCGGACGAGGAGGAAGAGGATTTCCAGTTCGTGAAGAAGGGGAAGGACGCTGAACCGGAGCTGGAGGAGGAGGAGGTGTCGGATCCTCGTCTCAAACGTCTGCTGAACCGGGTGTCTGAGGATGTGGAGGAGAGGTATGTTGGTCACGCCGGTCTCCCGAGGGCTTAGAGCTGGGGGCTAATATTCATCCAGAACGTGTATATAGTTTTGCTTTATGATGCAATGAATCATCCTGAAATGCAGAAAGTTTTTAAAAGTGGGTTTACAGTACAGCATATTGTCAAATTATAATGTGTTGTATCAAGTACCAGCCTATCCATATAAAATAGACCAGTACAATCTGAAACCTAGAGTATTAAATAAACATGATTTTCCTCAATGCTTAGAGTTCACCTTCGCAACCTAAATGGAAAAAGTATGCCATATGTCCATCTTTCTTCTCATGAATCGGTCGCAACTGTTAACTGTAATGGCGAGTAACCACAGTTTTCATCTGTCAACTGTCTGTCATCAGTATCTCCGGTGGAAAATGATCCAGTGCTTCATACCTACCCAACTGTCTCTCTAAAACCGGCACCATCTTATAACCACACACTTCTGGTTATATTGTTGTTGTTACAAATAATGATTTTGGCTCATGTTTTCCTCAAGGCTGGCGAGACACAGACAGATCGCGGAGCCCGAGCTGATCGCCGAGAGCAGCGAGGACTCGGACGAGGGAACCTGGCACCCGGAGCGAGAGGAGAGCAGCGAAGAGGAGGAAGAAGAGGAGGAAGAGGAGGAAGAAGAAGTTGACGATGAGGTTCGGATGAATTTACGCAAAAAAATATCTTGCCTTTTTTGAGCCAAAACCAATTCTGTCTGCTCTGTGAGAAACAACTCTGGATGTGATTTTCTCCATTCAGGAAATCGAGAGGCGGCGACAGATGATGCGCCAGAGGGCTGAAGAGCGGAAGAACGAGGACATGGAGATCATGGAGGTGGAGGAGGAGGGGAAGTCGGGGGAGGAGGCCGAGTCGGAGTCGGAATATGAGGAATACACCGACAGCGAGGACGAGGCGGAGCCAAGGCTGAAGCCCGTCTTCATAAGGAAGTGAGTGAAATCTGGCCGGATTTTACTACCAGGGAGCAGGTGCCATACCACAAAAGATGATCCAGAGCAGCCTCCCACTGCAGCTAGGATGATCCGGCTGATCAGTTAGAAAATAAACTGCATGTGGCTCCGGAGGTAGAGCAGGTTGGCTTGGACCCGGAAGGTTGCTAGTTTGATCGCCGGCTCTGCCTAGTTGAGTGTCGAGGTGTCCCTGAGCAAGACACCGCACCCTAAAACTGCTCCTGACGAGCTGGCTGTCGCCTTGCATGGCTGACACCGCCGTCGGTGTGTGAAGGTGTGCCTGAATGGGTGATTGTTAGGCAATATTGTAAAGGGCTTTGAGTGGCCACTGGTTAGAAAGCGCTCTATAGATGCAGACCATTCACCATTTACATAGATTGTGAACAACTCAAATTACCGTCTCCACACACTATCCAATCGAGCTGCTCTGGTTCTCGTGCGCCTCAGGAAGGACAGGGTCACGGTGGTGGAGCGCGAGGTGGAGGAGCTGAAGGTGAAGGAGCTGGAGGTGGAGGCCAAGAAGCAGGTGGAGGAGCGGCGGCGCTACACGCTGAAGATCGTGGAGGAGGAGGCCAAGAAGGAGTTTGAGGAGAACCGGCGCACGCTGGCCGCTCTGGACGCCCTGGACACGGACGGGGAGAACGAGGAGGAGGAGTACGAGTCCTGGAAGGTCCGCGAGCTGAAGCGCATCAAGAGGGACCGCGAGGCCAGAGAAGCGTGAGTCCCCGAGGGGTTGATGATGATAACGATGATGATGATGATGACGTGCTATTAGTGGCGATACTTTGAGTAACATTGTGTAAAAGTCGACACACAAATGTAACTGGAGAACATCTGTGTTCTAATGTCTAACAATTCTCCCGAACTGGCAGACAAGGACTGTTTTAATATTTTGAGTTGCAGCTAATCTATGGCTCGTTGGTCTAGTTGCAATGCTCTCAGCGTCCAGAAGGTGTTGACCTTGAGTTCTCTCGTTTGTTCCTAGCATGGAGAAGGACAAGGCGGAGATCGAGAGGTTCCACAACCTCACAGAGGAGGAGCGCCGAGCAGAGCTGCGTAACAGCGGCAAAGTCATCACCAACAAGGCGTCCAAGGGCAAATACAAGTTCCTGCAGAAGTATTACCACAGGGGAGCCTTCTTCATGGTGAGTGCCTTGTTGTGCGTTGGTAGGCAGTTTTAAACTTGTATGTAAAAGCTTAGCTGACCCTAACAGTGGATGAGGTAATTAATTCGAATTCAACACTTTTTATGATATAAGTAATCTGCAATTTGCTTCATAATAAACTAGACCGCATATGGTTCAATGGTGTGGTCGGTATAGCGAAGAGGGGATGCAATTCAAATTCCCCTCTGACTTTGTCGGTTTGAAGAATGGCTGTACATGGTTTGCACAGCCGTGGTTTGTACATTGAACTCGGTTCGTACATTAAACCTGAATGTGATGTTCTTCCAGGATGACGAGCAGGACGTGTTCAAGAGAGACTTCAGCGCTCCCACACTGGAGGACCACTTCAACAAAACCATTCTACCCAAAGTCATGCAGGTCAGACCCATGTTCTCCTTCTCCATTTACATTTAGGGTATTTATCCAAAGCGACTCACAATAAGTACATTCGTCAAAAGAAAGAAAACACAACATTTTGTTGTCGGAACAGTAGAGAGGTTCAGAGAAATAAGTGCCAAGCACTCACAATTTTTAGGGTAACTTATCCCCGTACACAACAAAGATAGCTATGACACGATGCTAAGTACTTTTTTTTTTTAAGTGCCAGGCCGTGCAACATACAATAAATGTGTACATTGAGGGTCAGGATTGGAAGGTCCCTCTGCGTCACTCTCAGCATGTGGTTCCCATGACACACCCAGTAGCTCATCCACAACTGCCGCTGAAATGTTTGGGTTTTC
This sequence comes from Gadus chalcogrammus, assembly GCF_026213295.1. Classification (NCBI taxonomy): domain Eukaryota; kingdom Metazoa; phylum Chordata; class Actinopteri; order Gadiformes; family Gadidae; genus Gadus; species Gadus chalcogrammus. The sequence goes on from NC_079425.1 coordinate 3,695,843, forward strand.
CCCCTTTCTTCAGGTCAAAAACTTTGGCCGTTCCGGACGCACCAAGTACACCCATCTGGTGGACCAGGACACCACGTCGTTCGACTCGGCCTGGGCCCAGGAGAGCGCCCAGAACACAAAGTTCTTCAAGCAGAAGGCGGCCGGGGTGAGGGACGTGTTCGACAAGCCCACGGTGAAGAAGAGGAAGGCGTAGAGCCGCGCCAACGCGGACGCCTGTCTCGCCAGGCCACGTTTCGAAAGACTTTTGAGTGGAGATTTTGGGCACGTAATCACGTCCCTCTTCAGATGCGTCAGAACAGCGTTATTCTTTTTTAATACTGCACTCCGGTTGGATGAGTCGATCATTTCTCAAGAGATTTAGGTCACAATACTTTATCAGATATGGTTGGATTAAGTTGAATAGTAATACTCAATGAATCGTGCTTTTAGTGGCCACTAAAAGCTAGCGGCTATTTACCATAAATTTTGATCCATGCTCAAAATTGTCCAAGGGACAATGTCGTTTTGTACAGTGTTCTGCATTGACTTCAAATATCCACTTTTTCAATATATTTCAATGCAACTGTGGTGTTGATACATTATTGTTAATAAAATTCATTGTTTGATTAATCTCAGATCCAAACTCTTAGAATATATAAATTATTTTATTGCCTGTTTGGAGTATGCAGGATGTTTTAAGGACTAAGGCAACCATGATTGGATCCCTCAACCATTTCATGCCCATATAACAGGATTTATGTTGCACATGCATGTCATTGTTTAAAACGATTCTGGAAATGTCATTGTAATGTGATCACTTTCCCAGTCATAACACTTAATAGTGGATCAGATCTATTGGTCTGAAAATCAAATTGAGTCTTGAGCTTTCAATTAATGGCCTCGATTTTGGTTATAGATGCATTCGTTGATCGATACTGGTAGGCTTATTGTTTGTAGATTGTAAAGAAAAAAACTAGGCTAACCAAATGGGACATTTTATTAAAAATAAAAAAAGCTTGGTGAGGAGAATGTCAACAGTTGTCGGGCCAGTTTACGAGGTCAACATGGGTCGGGTGTGTAAGCTATGTGATGAAGGTATAACAGTCCAATCCTCAGTTTGTCAGGGCCACCAGAGCCTCCACGACGTTCCCCATGTGTTCCCTGAGACTGCGCTCCGCCACGCCCCTGGAAATCTCCATCTCCGACATCTGTGGATCATCACAAATCATAGGAACCAAATCAGTACACCTTCAAGCTATAGCGTATATACAAGAGTGGGTATCACCAATAACTATACCATTGCACTGTAAACCATATCCATCAGAATGAAGCATGAACCACGCCTATGAATAGATCCTGACTAAAGTACTGTATTACAACATAATCTTGAAATTATAACTAGTGCAGAAAACATTTAAAGGGTCTGCTCAGAACGGGCCGATTGCTTGGCCTTCCGTATCGCTGATTACAGCTTTCTCAAGAACCGCTGATCCTCCAAACAACCTCACACTTGACCTAGCACTTCTTTGAATCCTTGACCATTCACCCACCATGTGAGGTCGATTGGATGAAAGGTTGTAGAGAAAATCGTAGGAATGACATGCATACAGAGATTTGTCTAATTATAATTGGATTGCATTGCAAATCACAATCAGATAGTTGTGGTGCTTATTGTTTGGGAACTTACAATAAGTTCTACATCTTCTCTCTTGATCGTGACTTTGGCCAATTCTCTTTCTCTGAAATGACAAAAGCAAGAGTTAGTTCCGGGCTTTGATTTCTGGTTCAGCAGTTGTATTGTTAACTATAATTCTATATCATATCTAGGTTGTAATAAAAGCTCCATTTATACAGCACTTATGGCTGCAATATACATAAAAAAAACACCCACCTCTCCTGTTTGGCTTTCTGTTCTCGCGATCTTCTGTCTCCAATCACCGACATGGCCTGAAAGAGTCAGAGAGTCACAAACATCAACGTCCGACAGCTGTCAATCAGAGATAGATAGATAACTTTATTGCCATGTCAACAAAGTTGATTGGATTTGTCTTGGTGCCACACAGGTTACAATAAGGCAATACACGCACAGTACATACAGTACATAAAAGACAATGACACATAAAATCATTCAAACCAGTAAAAGATAGAGCGTTTGACAGATACCGCTAGACTACCGCATATTTATTGATTACGCTAACATGTATGAGGTTATATCGAGCCCCGCAGAGCCCCCTGGCCGGTGTGTGTGTTCACAGATGTATGTTAATGCATCCACCCTCCTATCTAAGGGTTTGTGTCCACACATTAGGCGTGTGCGTGTGGTTGTGTGTGTGCGTGTGCGTGTGTGTGCCGGTGTTAAACCGGCTAGGACCACATGCTCGCTAGCTGATGCTAGCCCTCCTCACCGTCTCCAGGTCCGAGCTGGAGATCTCCTTCTCCTCAGCGTAGTCCGTGACCCGCTCCAGGTCCGCGGCGCCGCTGTCATGTTTGCGGGGCTTCTCCACCGGCTTCCCGGTGCAGTTCTCCTCGACCTCCAGGTCCAAATCAACGTCGCCTTCGGCTGCCATGTTAGCTCCGTGTTAGGGGAGAGAAAGAGATGTCGGAAGAGAAACGATGTTGCACCGGATGTTGAGGCGGCGTCCGAAACTAGACCGGAAGTAAACAGGTTGCTTTATAGTTATGTTTATTTTAACTAATTGATGTGTTCTATTTTCCTTCGCAATGACCATACAACCAAAACTAATTTCATGATCATCATTTACTATCCTAACAAGGTAATTTGTAATGAAGATAACAAAACCTGTGTAAACATCCTAAAAAAAATCAGTGATGCTCAAGGAGGTCCTTTGACAAAAAAGTTATTTCGTTTTTTTTATTTTAGGATTTGAACATGGTAACACATTAGTTTTACATCTTTAACTTGGTTGATTCTCATACTTTTTATGAATGTATAATTGATTATGGAATTGTTGATTACTACAACTATTAGATATCTGTATACAATCAATCAGTCATCATGGTGGGCAGGATATGTGATGCTCCCAACCAAATGTTCCCAGCATCAAAGCACCATGGTTGCAGTCTTACTGACATCCTTGAGAAAGATCCCCATAATCTAGGCCTGCTCTTATCCATCCAACCCAATATCCATCTGAAGACAGGCAAACAGTAATATAGGTTGCTTTTGTTAACACTGTGTCTGCTGAATTGCAATCAAAAACCATATACCTACAAGAGCAATTATTAAAATGACTTTTTCTAGAGCAATTATTTATAATTATAAAATGAAAGTAACAGAATTTAATAATCCAGTAGATGGGGCACAGGTTATATATGGGTACAGTGTCAATTATTTATTTGTAGATTTGAGATTTTATTGCTCGCCACATGAACTCTCGTTGTACAAATCAACCGCCGCCGTCTCCCTGAATTCACTGGTCGGCAGGCATTAGCGAAATCCACCTATGGTAATCTGCTTAAAGGCATAATTAAACTCAGTGCCTTCAGTCACACCAAGGTCTAAAATCACACCTGCTGCCTCCCCCCCTCCACCGAGCATGTGCAGCTCTGCCAGCATGGAACGATGTCTGGTTGACCCAGCCACACAGCGATGGCCTCAGGGCCGGTCGGACACCACTGCATCCCCTTCATTTTGCTCTATGACTGATAATTTATGACGCTCTGTGAACTTTTGGACTTACCATTGAGTGTTTATGGGAAGTGATGTCTTGCCACTGTCTTGGGGCCCAGGTAAGACGCAGATACGCATTGTAGTGTTCTCGATCTGTATTGTGTGTGTTGAGATGTTTTAGGAGAGTGAAGGTTTTTCTATAGGTGAGGGGATGGTTTCGGTATAAAAAAAGGACGAAAATAAAATAGGTTGGTCACTCTACGATAAAGCGTGGTGAAACTCGTACTGTTATAAGTTATTTCATCCTTTATTTATTAAAGCGTTCAATGTCAAAAGTTCACTTTCGAAGTAGGCTATGTGGCAACCGTTTTTTTTTATATCATAAATAATCCAGAACAAGTGTGACAGAAGTGACAGAAGTTTTAATATGCCCAGAGTGATTTGCTACGGATGAAGGATAATGTATGGCGTGCGATGCCACAGTCACGAATTATTAAATAGCGTTTCCATTGAACGTCAATGTTTTTTCCTCGTATCCATGTGAGTCATTTACAAAGACAGTTTTTTCCACCTATTTGACAACTTCTGATCAATGGATACAACTATTTTCAAAGTGTGATTCACCATCGCTTTTGAAATGTGTTAAGAAAGGATAAGCTTGTGCGATTAATTAATTGTTTATCTTAACATGGGGGTGTGTGTGTGCGTGCGTGCGTGCGTCAGTGTGGGCAGCTGAGCTTGGATTGGATCCAACTGTTATTCCACAAACCTATTGAAACCATAGATTAAGCACTTTCACTCAAGCGTTAATTCGCATCCCCTAATTTGCTTTTGTTTATTCATCTCAAGCGCTCTCCCCCCTCTCCCACAATGCAACAGCAATTATCTGAGAATGAAAGGGCCCCCAGGAATGCTGGGCAGCATCTCTCTGGGTGAGCATGGGGGGGGGGGGGGGGGGGGGGGGGGGGGGCTGGACCACTGAGAGGGAGATGCTGGTCTGTTGGACTAATTGGTTTGTAAATGTTTACAGCACCAATCCATCAAACATAAATGATGGTTTGAAGCTTAAGATCTGTATTACACTCGGTTTTCCAAGTCTAGGAACATACCAGCTGATGTTTGATGGGAAGAATGTTTTTTGCCTGCATTGAAGCCTGTTTTTCTGGGCGAAATTTAAACCAACTTGTGTACCAAGATACAAGGGATGACAAGAATAGTGAGGATTTAAAGGAAGGGAGAAAGTTGTCCAGACTTGTTAAACTGGACTTTGCCTGAAAAAATCCACCAAGATAAAAACTGAAAAAAAAATAACACTGTTTTAAGCTCAATAAATGTTTTATTATTATCACACATTCACAAAAGTTTGAATGGAAAAACAACGAGCAAATCAGAGCCTTTCCCTGGACTGGCTGGTTGCGTCAGCAACATTGTAGTAAGTTTGGTGTGCACGTGAAGTCAGGACAGGAAGGGGCATGGATTCAGGGTGTGCACGTGATGTCAGGACATGAATGGGCATGGATTCAGGATGTACTGAGGAGGTCATTACTCATTTAATAGTACCCAGTTTATATCTAGATTCAGGGAAGCAAAACATGTTCAAGTTAGTGCATATATCTTTGCCTTTGACAACCGATTGTGTATACAATATGGTTTGGACTTATGTTAACTCTGCCTACATTGTGATGGATCAAACAGGTCAACATTTCAAACTAGGTCATTGAATGGTTTCATTGTCTGATTCATGTATTTCAATGAAAGTTTTTTCCATTAATAACGGTAATAGCCTCTTCTTCAGCCAAAATATGATATTGTTTTGTTTCGAGACAAGGGTCAAAGATAGCATTCAGGTTACTTGAATTATTTTATTTTTGGATGTTATTGTTGACGTTAAGCCACACTAACTTCCCAAAAGTAGTCATGGACGGATGATATGATTGCGGTATTATTAGCCGCAGATATAGAGATATTGGCAGATACATTTCACATCATCAAGGTATTCAGGCTCTCTTGTGCTGTACTCATGGTCACTGCGTTTCTAATACATAATGCCTCTCTGACCAGCACAAGGACAAGGGAACGCCCACAAGCTCGCATGGGGGTGGCTCTCAATCCTCAACATGACCCGCCATCATCCCACTCAGTTTGTCCTGAGCTACCCCCATAGAGGTTAGCAGTAGTGTGAGAGAGAGAGAGAGAGAGAGAGAGAGAGAGCGAGAGAGAGAGAGAGAGAGAGAGAGAGAGAGAGAGAGAGAGAGAGAGAGAGAGAGAGAGAGAGAGAGAGATAGGGCGAGGGTGAGAGAGAAAGAGAGTTTCTGTATGAGAGAGAGAGAAAGAGAGAGGGAGAGAGAGAGAGAGAGAGAGAGAGAGAGAGAGAGAGAGAGAGAGAGAGAGAGAGAGAGGGAGAGAGAGAGAGGGAGAGGGAGAGGGAGAGGGGGAGAGAGAGAGAGAGAGAAAGGGCGAGGGTGAGAGAGAGAGAGAGAGTTTCTGTAAGAGAGAGACAAAGAAGGATCTAGAAAGAGTTAGACATCAGATAGAGAGTGGGAGAGATGTGTTAGCTACAGAGCGAGTTACAGAGAGACATGTCAGGGAGTGACATGAGATTGAGACATGGGTAAAGAGAGAGCCATCGGCTGCAGGACTGAAGGTGACCCTGGCTGCAGATGATGGCTGAACAATGACCGGATTATCCTGACGCGTCCCCCCCCCCCCCCCCCCCCCCCCCCTCCATGCTAACCCACATCTAATCTGACACAGCCCTTCCCACCCACGCACTCGGCTCACCCTGCAGCACACATTTCTGATAAAATGATTGGGTTTGATCTATTTCCATGGGGTTCACGCTCATTAGAATGTCAACTGTCATTCGTTAAACCTCAACATCACACCCGTATCCGGTGCTTGGTGAGGAGAGAAACTCCATCGCAGACTGCCATGCCTCTAATCTGTGACATTCCAGGTGGTTAGTGTTCCTGGTTGCTGGGATAAACACTTCTCGGTAGGATTATAGATGATAGATGTTTACAGATAGGTTTTGTAAGCAGGTTCTTTTAAGCACCGTACGTGTTGAGTGTCAGGT